>NW_005871327.1:1005179-1013541 GCF_000147115.1 Myotis lucifugus | reverse complement strand
TCGATGGACGGGCCTCTTCCGTCCAAGATCGATGCCGTGCTCGCTGGGCAGAGGCCCAGCAGGCATTGCCGGGCCGCACACCCACCCTCAGGTGAGCAGAGAGAGGGCACAGCCTCCAGAGGCTCTATCGTACAAGCCATGTGATTTCACAGGGCGGCTCTGCAGGCTGTGCAGCTCCTAATGTGTTTGCTCCCAGTGGAAGTATGGCTTTTCCAGCGGGAAACATCAACAGAGGCAAATCCCAGCGTGTTACGTTAACTGTGCCTTCCCGTCCGGGCTGAGCTGAAGGACAAGCACAGACCGGGTATTTGCCTCGCCTGGATACAAAACAAAACACTGGCTAAGGACTGATACCCTGAAACAGGACACCACGTTGGGCCTGATATTTGATTATGTCTATTCATGCGTGTATGTGGGGAAAGGTATGCTTTCCTGGTTGGAAGCCACTAGAAAATACTTCCCTACCCCACCCCACCCCTGCCCCCGTCTTGTTTGCGTCACACGGGCCCTCGGGTCACGAGATTACTAGGACGCGGGCACTGAGGCAGCTGCCCCCACGCATTGCACCACCTGGGGTCGGAGGCCCTGAGGCCGGTGCCCTGTCCACCCCCCTCCTACCTTCCCTGGGCCCACGGGCGACACACAGGGACCTTCCTTCATGCCACTGTTGCTCAATGAGCTGGGAGCGGGGCAAGGACCCAGGGGCAAACCAGGGCTTGGCCTGGGGGGCGTGAGCTGGTGTGCACTCGGGCCTCGGCCTGTCCAGGGCCCCCCCCCCCAACCCCCATCACAGGGAGAGGACACAGCTGACACCATGGGGACTCCCCTAAGAGGTCTGCCTGGGGCTGACCCCATGGGCGTGGGTATTCTACAGGGAGATTACAGAACTACAATGTCATTTAAATTTACTGTTTTCAAACATGTTTCCTATTCCAATTTCTCCCAACAACTCTTCACAGAAAGCCAGGATTCTATTCACCTCAGGAAAACGTGAGTGCATAAAGCTCCTCTGTTGTATCAGCCACAGCTCAGCCTGCAAAAATGTATTCGGTATCCAGGGGTTATGGAACGTGGCTGTTGATAGCCACCTGTTAATGCCAATCGTTTGCCTTACTTCCCAGGATAGCATTCCCATTTTGCAGATGAGAAAACTGAGGCTTAGTGAGGTGAAGCAGTGCGTGCGGTTGTGTCCAATTCCAGGGGCCACCTTCCCCGTCAGGTCAGCGCTGCTGTGCACTCAGGTGGAATGGCTCCGCCCCGCATGCAGGTGTAGGCTGGGCAACGTGAAACTGCCACCAGCAGCCACTCTGACCCACGAGAATAGCAATGTAGTATGTCTCAGCCTAACATCTCCGCCCAGGCTCTCGCCCGGGCCTCCCAGGCCGAGTGGGCAGGTCTGTTCCGATATCCTCCAGCAACAGCACTTCGCAAGGAGCTCAGGACTGCCACACGCCAATGGCCACCACCGCCCAGGGAACTGGCCGTGGTATGCGTGTTCCCTTGACCTGCGTTTCATTTTGTAACCTAGTCCTGAGACTCGTGTTTAGCCTGTCGGCTTATCCAACGTCAGAGACACGCAGGGCCGCATGCTCTGCACAGCTGCTTCCCCTGGCCACGGTCACAGGGTTCCGAGTGCACAGGGCGGGCCACGCCCGGTCCGGCCAGGCTGCTGCTAGAGCCTCCAATTCGTCAAAAATGGCCTCAATTCGTCTTCCATCTGTGAACTCTGGGCCAACTCTGCCACACTCAGTAGGTGCATTTGCTGAAAACTACAGTGTTCCCTCTTTAAATGTCAAAGAGAGGCTTAGAGACGTTCAGTTGAAGACCCAAAATGGCCAGGGTTTTCCTCTATACATTTGTTCCGCCTGCAGCCTGAAGAACAGCTACTGCCTATCAAAGATGCAGACCGCTACGATCTGCTCTCCAGGACGCCAAGAGGAGGGCGCGCGGCCTCTGGGAGCACCTCAGCAGGCGGAGCTCTGAGACCTGGCTGCCCCGCCCCCTCCAGGCTGCCAGGGTCCCTCACTGGGCAAGGCCACGGATAGAGGGGGCTTGGCCTGGACTCCCCTGGCAATGTGAAGGGCGAGGGGAGCAGGAAAAGGAAAGTCAGAGAAGTGACAAAGAACCCAGGTGACAGGAGAGGGAAGCTGGAGGATGAGGCCTGTGACTCAAAGGACAGGACCGCATATTTCCGAGATGAGCCACCGGCATTCCTTTGGGCCAGGGACCGCGACGCTAAATATAGGCGCTAAGCATGTGCCTTCAGGAAGGGGCTGGAGAGGCGGGAGGGTGGCGGGAGGACCAGCACCTCGGCCAGGGGTTTCCCAGCAAGGTCATCTACAAGGTCACCTGCAAGGTCCCCGTGAAAAGGCAGATACTTGGTTTCCCTTGAGAGTAGCAGCTCCCTCTGCACAGGACGCGGAGGAGATGCGGAACTTTATCAAAGGCTGACTCCCCGAGTTCATACAGTAAAGGACCCGTTTCTGAATGTGGCAGTGAGACAAGATGCTGGTCAACTGTGGTTGTACATACAAGAATTCTTATAAAATAGCATCATTATTGAAAAATAGCTTTTAAACTATGGTTACTAATGCTCCCGTAACACTGTAGCAGAAGAAGGCGCATGAAGACATGCCACCCTTAACTGTGGCGGACGTCTCCCAGAATCCCCTGCAGCCTCCCACAGACCCCCTCTCCTTGGGGATGTTGCTGGAAACTGGGTTATTAAGAGCAGGTTTAAGTAATTTTATATACTTACATGTTTTCTTTTTCTACTTCCAACATCCCCTAGACCTAAACGTATCTGGGAATATTGGGGTTTCCTTACATCAGACGTGACTTGACGTGAGGCTAAAAGGCCCACTCGCCACCTCCACATTCGGGGATGCTCTCAGAGTCCCTCCCACAGCCAAGGAGGTGGTGTGAGGAGTCTGCAACGGAGCCAGACGTGACCGAGGCTGCTCAGTGCCCGAAGACAGCCCAGGACTGTCACCCCAATACAGCTGCTACGCAACAGCTGCCCAGGGACACTGGAGGGGACACGCCACTGCCACCCCCAAGGTCACTTATAACGAGAACCCGGAAGTTATGCAACATTTCCTCCCCTCCAGGTCCTCCCAGCAATGACTCTTCAGAGACAGGACAGCCGCGCTGGAGGCTGCACACGCCCTGCCCTGCGAGCGTCGGGGGTGCCGCCCGGGCTCCGGGGTGGCCGTGGCCGCTGTGGACACGCACAGGTGGGGCCCTCGTGTGGCCCCGCGTTTTCTAGAAGCTTTGGGAAGCCACGTTTTCAGAGCTAAAGGAGACAGTTAAATGGCAGTGGGTCCCGAAAGCCAGTAAATAGATGCTCATAAAACAGGTATAAATACTAAGAATGGAAGAGGGTGCTTTTGTTCAAGGTCAAACTGTAAGTCAGTAGCAGGTGGGAGAATGGACCCCTGAAAGCCTGGCTCCTCCCGTGTGAAATCAGTTCGCCTTTGAGAACAGGAGCCAAGCGGTGTTTTAAAGGATTTCTCTGAGTCACAGTCCCCCCGAGACAGTGTGTAAGAGCTCCTAACGGCCTGTGGCCACAGGGACCCAGGACGGAGGCCAGCTGGAGCCCCGTGGCCGGTGGCTGGGGGAGCGGAGAGCCGGGCGCAGAGGGAAGCTGCTGCTGCTTCTCCCCGCAGGCTGTCAGAGAACCCGCCTCCACGGACAGCACCCCCCCTCGGGAAGCACTGAGCGCGTGCACACTCGTTACCTGGCGGGGCCACGCGGTCCTGGTAGGTGGGCTTAAATTCACTGATGGTGAGCAGCAGCACCTGGATGGTCCCGATGAAGATGCCGGCCAGGCAGCCGTAAAAGATCAAGTAGAACAGAAGGATCTTAACTGCAAGGAGAGCAGACAGAACAGATGCTGTGATGCCGTCACGTGCTCAGAGCGCCCCTCGAACCTTCCCAGAGGTGTGTGCACGCCCTCTTCCCCCGCACCTGTGCCTGCAGGGCTCCTGCTCCAGCCCTGACCAGTGTGACAGGCAGGGGGAGGGGGCAGGGGGAGGACAGCCTCCATTACGGTGTGCCTGTCAGGGGAGGTTGGGGGCAGGAGGAATGTTCAACTAGGACTAAGATTCTTTATAGGAAATAACTGTATTCCCCAAATTTAAAAAATGTCCATGAAGGTCGCCCATGAAACCCAGGGCCCTGTCCGTGTGCTTCTGCCATGCACTGCAAATGGCAGCATCTTCCCGCAGAAGCCTGTGAGCTGTGCTGCTTACCCCCGACATTTCAATCTCACAGCCATGCCTTGCTGCTCGTTCAGGCACACACACTGCGACAGCCACGAGTGCCCATGGCCCAGGAGGCTCTCCTGCTCATCACGGCCTCCTGCCTCTGGTACTCGTCACTCGTCACTCACACCCAGGTTTCCTTCTGGGCGCACCAAACCAGAAATAAAGAAAACGCAGCCCCAGCTGGTGTGGCTCAGTGGAAAGCGTGTCGGACTATGGACTGAAGGGACCTGGGTTCGATTCTGGTTAAGGGCACATGTCTGGGTTGTGGGCTTGATCCCCAGTAGGGGGCATGCAGGAGGCAGCCCATCAATGATTCTCATCATAGATGTTTCTATGTCTCTCTCTCTCCCTCTCCCTTCCTCTCTGAAATCAATAAAAATATATTTAAAAAGAAAATGCACTAGTAAAAATGGCCAGCACATTTGTATTTCATCCTCTGGACCCAGAATAATGACTAATCTGAGCTGCATTTTCTCTTTCCCAGGATAGCAGAGGCTGAGATAGCTGAAAAAGCAAAAATGCAAAAAAACCCGGGGCCCGGAGGCTCACTGAGCTATCAGTTACAGGTTTACAAGGATTACCTCCCGATTAGCTGCACGGTAACAGGCTGTACCAGGCGCGGCCTGGCAGCCCTGCGCCAGCCAAACAGCTCAACGCGAATGCAAAGTGGGAAGAAGTGAGCCGGGAGGTTCCCCCTGCAACATGACTGCAGAGGGGCCTTTGGTGGCGTCTAGAAAAGGCCCAGATCTCATGCATTAGGTGCGGGGTCCTTGGGAAAAAGCTACAGAACAAAAATGTTATTGAAAAGAAGTGGACGAGGGTGGTGAGGGGGACCTGTGTGTGTGTATGGGGGGAGTATGGGGGGGCATTAGCCAGGTCTCCATCCATTTAAAACCCCAGCTTTCCTATCAGCAAGTAATCCTACTAGGGAGTTGTTAAAATAAGCAACCCGTGCCAAAAGAGCACACGGAAGCGATGGATTATAACCCTTTCAGAAGAAGGGGGCGAGGCGGAGACCAGCAAAGGGAAAGGCAAAGGCGGCAGAAGGCAGCTGCCCAGCTCCGTCGCTGCCTCCCGGCCAGCAAGGGTTAAGCGCTGCTCCGTATCCAGGCAGCAGCAGGCAAATGGCAAGGCTGTGACGTCAAGAGATCTGGAAAATTTTTCCAGCGGCTGCTCCTAAGAGGTGCAAGGCTGGTGCGGCACGGTCCGCGAGAACCACGCAGCCCTGCGTGCTGCCCCCACCTTGGCGGTGCTCTCGGCTCAGCCACACTGGCTTCCAACGCCCAGAGCCTTTCTATACCCTCCCTCAGACCCAGATGCCCCACGCTAACCACACATAATGGAGGCTGCCATCTACAACAGGAACACTGGGGGGGGGGGGGGGACGACGGGGCGCTGGCCAAGCACACTGATTACACTTAAGATGCAGCCGATCCGGTTGCCCAAGGCATTGGGCCCAGAGGGAAGCCAGGAATTCCCCTCTTGCTCCCAGGTGTCACTTAGCAAAAGGTGCCCAGGTACCAGGGCGCGGCCCCTGGGGTAGGGGGGCAATGCAGGTCTGGCGGGGCCTGCGCAGGCCCCCAGGGGCTGCTCGGAGAGAGCTGGGCAAATGGTACCAGCCAGCCGGGGCACAGGGGCAGGCTAGAGAGGCATTTTTCTTTAAAGCAGTTTTTCTTCCTTTTAAAAAATACAAGTAATATAAAGGCTGCCCAAAGGGGGGGGGGGAGTACCCTTCAAAGGGTCACGGACAGAAGGAAAACATAACCGCAGTTCCTGTTAGCGCAGTAAGGGGGGCTCAGGTGATCGGCACTAACTTAAACAGGTGGGGCTTTCTGCCCAGGTTTCTGGTGCCGGGGAGGCTCCCGCGCCCCCGGGTGACAATCGACCTGCAGGCGCGACTGAGCCAAGGGCGAGTCCCAAGGGCACCGTGCAGGCCAGTGCTGCAAAGGTGGCCTTTCCCGCGGGAGGCCGCCGCCACCGCCTCTGCTGCTGAGGCTCTGACCATTTCCCACACCGGCCGGCACGGGGCAGACATGTTAGCACAGAGCAGACCCTAGAGCTCTAGCCCAGCACCTGCCCCGGGAAAAGAAGGAAAGATGGGCCAGGATCTTGGGTATGCATCCATCCACTGTGCGGTGTGGACCCGAGACACAAACATTAACACATTCATCCCCTCCCTCTCCCTTTCCCTCTCTCTCCCCCGACTCTCTCATGGAGGTGCTGCCCCCTTAAATGTCGGCTTAAAGAACAAGCACTCCCATACAGCCTTACCCCCCAAAGCAAATGTTATTCTGTAATTGGAATGAGGAAAAAAAATATATATTTAATCGGGGGGGGGGCACGAGAGGGCAAATTTCGCAATATTCCCAGAGCCAATGCGGCAGAGGCAGCGGCCCATGTCAAGGCTGGGGACAGCCCCCCAGGGCAGGGAGGTTCCGGAGCCTGGGAGAAGGGGGCCACTCCGCATGCACCCCCACCCCAGGCCTCCTGCCAGGCACCAGGAGTGGCTGGAAGATGGCCCTGGCAGGGAGCTGTTCACGCCACACACCCTGACTCCCAGGTTCCCTCCACGTCAGGACGCAGAGGAGCCATGGCAATCATCCCACTGCAGAGCAGTCGCCCCCAAATACAAGCAAACATGAAGCACACGCGAGAAGCCATCGAGGTGAAGAGCTACATGGAACACGGCTCCCGGACACCATGCTCCCCAGGAACACCTTGGGGTGAGGTTTCACCTTGACTAACCTTGAAGGGTGATGCATTATTAACCCTTCACTTTTCAACCAAGAGGGGCCTAGACCACAGGCCGCATTCTCTCTATCTTTACCAAAAAACACAGATTCTGGCTTCTTCCATTTCAAAATGTCAGCCAAGACCTATTTCCCTGACTCATTCTGCTGATGCCCACAGAGTCTCCCAATGAGGACCCTACGCCGGCCCCTCTCCAGCTCCCTCGGGCTGCAAGGGGGTGCAGGGGTGTCCATGATGGTGGTGGTGATGATACCAGAGGGAGGGGGCAGTGATGCAGCAGGGGGAGTCCCTCCCTCTCTCGCTGCAGTCACGACTCAGATTTGCCTACAACTCTGCCCTTCAAAATGACCTTTAAACACTCACACACACTCACACACACACACACCTATGTCACCCTCCAGGTGTAGGGAGGCAGACGACACATGTGGTATTTAATTTTCAATGGGGGTGGAAACGTATCCAGCTAAGCTACCGGCTGCCCAAAATCTTACACAATGACCTGCTTGTGCCTTTGTGCTATTCCTAGACGAACCCTGCACCATGATCCATCCACTCAGCTACCAATGCCGCATCTGAGTAGACATGGAAATCAACCAGACTGTGCGGTGCTTCAGGGCCGTGGCGGGCTGTGCGGGCTCCGGGGGAGGTCGCGGGGGACTGGGCATCGCGCTGAAATACTGCAGTGGGGACGGTTCCCGCCCGCGCCCAGAGGCACATATTTAGACCAGAAGGTGCTAAAACACGCAGCCTCGCCTGCATGACGCCCGATTGCCCGCATCCTCACACCTCCCTGTTGTTTTTTAGGGACCTGGGACATCACCATTGGGAGAGATCCATCTCGTTGCCCATGCCTGACCATTCCCAGCAGGGAAGGGCTCGATCGATAGACCGCAAATTACCAAAACACGACCGCCACGATCCAGAGAACCCTCCGCCTGGCGCTCGGCCCCCACCCGCGCCGGCGCCGGCGCCGGCTTCTCCGCAGTCCACCCTCCAGGGCGCGCGGTGCGGGGCGGTCCGCAGAGCCTGCGCAGGGGACGCGCCGCCCTGGAGACAGGCGCTGGGGGGGAGAGCTGCGGACCCCGTACTTACACCAGCTGCCGCCGGTCCTGCCCAGAAACTCCTTCTTCTCCGAGTTCCAAATGAATTTCTTCCAGCCGCCCTCCTCCTTGGCTTTTCCGCGGGCCATGGTGGCGGGTCAGCGGCTGCCGCGGGGCTGCGGTGAGACTGCGGCGTGCGCCCGGGGTCCGCTCCCGCTGCCGCTCGGCGCCGGCCGGGATCTGCGCAGGCTGCACCCGCCGCATGCCGCTGCGGCGCTCCGAGTGCCAGACGCGCCGCGGAGG
>NW_005871327.1:993085-1004400 GCF_000147115.1 Myotis lucifugus | reverse complement strand
CGCCGAGGAGTCGGGGACTCTGCTTTAGCTCCGCCCCGCCTCCCCGCTCCTGCACCTGCCGCCCCTGGGCGCTCCCCGCCGCTGCGGTTGAAGTTCCAGCCCTGCCCTCCCCTGACTGCCCGGCTGCGCTCCGTGTGGGCGGCCCGAACCACCTCAAGCAGGACACTTGCTGACCCACCCAGAGCGCAGCCGGGCCGCGGGGCCCTGGAGGGGTGAAGGAGGCCGACCAACCCCCAGGGAGTCTTCCTTCCGAGACCAAAGGCACTGCCAGGCGGTTCCTGCTAGTCTAGACCCCAGCGACCATGTCTGCATGTGACCCAGCCACCGCGGACTGTCCTTGGTGCGGAGTCCGCGGCTGGTCTTCTCACGGACATGCCTTTGTGCCCCTTTGGGGGGGTACGGACCTCTTCGTTTGGTTGTGAAATCCCTGGGACGAAAGGGATTGGGAAGACAGTTCAAATGGCTAGACGTTCCGGGCAGTCCTGGGCATGCGCTCCCCTCCCCTTCCATCCCTGCTGCTGAAAAGCCAGACTCCTTAGTTCCATGTCCCCCACCTCCTGGAGCCCCTGAGCGGCTTCGCACGTGCCTCTCGGGGCAGTGACACAGCAGAAAGGCAGGGTGCTCTGCAGTCACCACAGGGGAGGGGTATCCATCCATCCCAGGGCAACAGGGCCCATCGGGCCGGATTCCCAGCCCGGTGTCCAGGAATCGCCCAGTCTGGGCTGCTTGTCTGGGGCACCTTTGTCTCCAAGGTCAACTCGCAGGTCTGAGGATGAGCATGAACTGAATAGAACAAGCTCTTCCCCGCGAATCCTTCTTCAGGCGCACCTGCAAGGCCTGGGCCAACCTGAGAACCCCGGGAGTTTAGGAAAACAGCAGCCACCTGTCTGCCCAGCCCCACAGGGGTGCTGCGGGCAGGACTGCCTCAAGGGCGACCGTGAGAGCCAGGTGCTGAGACAGGAAGCCACCCTGCTTTCCCTGCAGTTTGTGTTGGCAAAGCCCCAGCTGCTGAAGAGCTGCAGGAAGAGGCTGCACCTGCGGACAGGATGCCCTGGTCCCTCCCACGGGAGTTACCCCACCGAGGAGTTTCCAGCAGGCAGGTCCCTTGCAAGGGTGTGTGTTTATTGGACACCAGCTACCTGTCCGAGGGAGGAGAGCTGGAGGGCAGAATCAGCAGAAATGGAGGAGTGCCGGGAGGAGGTAGAACAGGCCGGAGGGGTGGGGGAGGGGAGTGGGGCCGCCTTGTGCACACTCCCTTTGTCCCCCCTTCCCACCCCCACCGGGATTTTTCTGTCTCCTTTTCCCCTCTTTTTTCTTTTCCAGTAAAAGCATGCCATAAAACACAGCCAGTGGAGAAGGGCTCGGAGTGCCAGATTTTTAATTTTAGAACCCCCTTTTTGTCTTTAAAAAAAGAGTTGTCTTTTCTTACCTCTCTAGTTTTGCGGGGGGGTGGCAAATGCCAAGGAGGCTGTTTTTGGCCGGGAAGAACTTTCCTTCTTGTCCTTGGCCTACGGTCTTCCTCGGGGGGATACTCCTCCCCCTTCCCCATCCAACGTTAGCTCCCCATTCGCTCATTCCCCCCCCCCCCCCCGCGTGTAAACTCTGACAGGTCCTGAGGGTCCTGCCTTCATGGCCAAAGAGGAATCTCATTCTAAATCAGCCTCCCCTAGGCCGCCCAGGAACTCCCTGCCCACCCCCACCCCGCCCCTGAACCCCGCATTGCCTACAGAGAACAGGATGTCAGCCCCGTGGGAACCCGGTGCAGATGCCACCTTCCCTGCCACTCTCGACCTTCCAGAATTGTGTCACCCACCTAAGTGCCTCACCACAAAGAGCCACGTGGTGAAGAGCAAGACAGGCCTGCATTCGCACCCCCAGCTGCCACCGTGCCAGCTGTGCGACCTGGGTCAAGTCGCCTGTTCTCCCTCAGTTGTAAAAACGGAGTGCTACAGGGTTGCAAGGATTAAATGGGAGTTGTGGCAAAGTGCTAACGAAGCGCAGTGCCGATGCATAGCAGGAGCTATTAAGTAGCTGGCTTAATTCTAATGAACTGTTTCCATCTGACCTCATCCAACCTTGGGGCTGTTGCTATGACTTTGCCACCTTCCCACTCGGATACCCTTGGATACCCTCAGGAGGCCCCCATCCTCTCTGCACCTTTCTCCTTGCTTGCCAACGTGCTTCCCGCCCTGTGACCTCCTCTAACCCTAGTAATGGATAACTTGAGCACACCGTGTTCCTTTGGACTGCGCCGGGCTGGGCTGGGCTGGGCTGGGCTCTTGTTCTGGGGCCCCTTCGGCAAAGGGTGCTGTAGCAGCGAGTTGCAGGTGGAAAGTTCGAGGTTCTCGGGAGGGCAGGGAGCCTCTGGCAGGTGCAGAGTGTAGCTGGGCGTGGGGGTGGGGGAGGTGTGGACCACGGGAACCAGGCAAGTGGCTCAGTGCCTGCCTACGGAGATCCAGTTTTTCTCTGCAGAAAAGAGGATGGAGGATGGAGGCATTTGAAGGCTGGGGGGTGGGGGGGGAGAGGAGAGAGAGCAATTTTTACATCTCTTTTCTGTGCAGGCGAGGGGGGCGGAATGGGTCTGGAGTACTATGAATGGTTCTTCCCAGGACTGGTGCAGTGTGCGGGCTGGGTGGAGGGGAGCAGAGAGCAGGAAGAGCAGCAGGTTAGGGACCTCATCCAAGTGAGGATGACAGGTTCAAACCCAGGAAACAGACTAAAATGGAGCTTCACAGGCCTGCAGAAGAGGGGGTGTGGCTTGGCAGGTGCACGAGGGAGATTCAGATCTATAAATCAGACCCCACCCCCACCCAAGCTATTGGCTCTCTGAGCCCCTGGGCCAACAATGCAGCGTGCCTGCAGAGGCCTCAGAGGGCAAGCCACCATCGGGCCACAGCACGCTCACGCACACGCTGCTTCAGTGCCAGCGGGAGGGTGCCCAGCGGGGGAGGGTGCGGATTGCATGATGACTCATCCTGGCAGCAGAAAGTGTGCACGCTGAGGAAGAGGGCTCCATGATCCACGGCAGGGCTGTTCCCAGTGCGAGGCCCGGATGCTCAGCTCTGCAATGGAGTGAGGGCTGGGAGTGGGGAGCACGGTGCCATGGGGCCGACTGGTCACGCGGGTGGGACGTGGGCGGAGGCCTGGCAGGCCGGGTGGGAACCCCGCACCAGCCATCACGGGAGCCCCATAGGGTGTCATTCGGTAGAAATGTCCCTTTGGTTCCTGCATTTAAGGCATCTGGCCCGTGCCTGTTTCAGTGGGTCTGGGGTTGAGTTCTTGCTCTAGGTGAGGACGTGGTATGAAGTTTAGAAAAAGGGGGCTGTTTTAGAAGGCCCCTTGGTAAGGCGGACTCCTCCTGCCCTCAGAGGAAGGGACCTCGTCACCTTGGTCACCAGGCCCTGGCTGGCAGACTTCCGGAAGCTGCTTCCTGCTGACCTGGTCCCTGTCTTGTAAGTCGGAGAACAACGGGCGAGTCCAGAGAGCACCGTGTGAGGCGGAGAGGCTGGGGTTCCTCTCCACCCTCCGGGGCCTTTGCCAATGTGTTGTAAGGTGTGCGTAGGTGGAGGCGGCCAGAGTAGAGGGGACACACAGCGATGCGTGGTCTGCGCAGGGATCCTGGGTGTGCAGGGTGGCGGGGCGGAGGGGCAGGGGGCGTGGCCACACTGTGAGAGCCTCCCACCTGCCTGCCCTCTCTCCTGCCCAGGCACTAAGAGGCTCCATTTGCTTTTTCCCTGGAGGAAGGTCTGGTACCAACCAGCACATCCTCTCGGCTTCAGAAAGTAAAGTTCCTTTCGAGAAGTTTCTGTCTGCCTAATCGGTAACAAGTGGACCCTTCTGAGCGGCGTGGTCTTATGGCCTTGGCCTCGGGGCAGATGCACGTGAGAATGTGGGGCATTTTACGACTCTTTTCTGGCTGGACCACTTGAGTCTGCCAGAGATTTGAGAAACGCGAGTCTTTATCTTCCTCCTGCAGCCTCAGCTGAGGGCTCCAGGTCGTGCACGGTCGCCGTGGCCAAACCCACTGTGGCCCTCGGAGGATAGTGCCCGAGGTGTCCGAGCCCATCTCCTGGGACAGGTCAGCCTCGAGGTGACTGTCGGGCTGTGCATGCCCACCTGCCGGGACATCCCGCTGTTGGGAAGCTGAGCAGAGGCCTGGCTCCTTCCCCCTGCGGCCCAGCCCTGCTTCTCACCTGGAGGGCGCAGGAGGCCCGGGGCGCACAGCCCTCCAGGGGCGCACACAGCTCTCCTCCTGCCCTAATGCTCACCCTTCAAACAGACACAGTCCCTTCTCCAGCCTCCTGTGAGGTGGTCTCTAACCTTTCTCGTCATGCTCAGCTCCTCTCCTCCGCCGTTTTCCATTTCGTTTTTTTAAAATATATTTTTATTGGTTTCAGAGAGGCAGGGAGAGAGGGAGAGAGAGAAAGAAACATCAGTGATGGGCGAGAACCATTGATCAGTTGCCTCCTGAAAGCCCCACACCGTGGATCGAGCCTGCAACCCGGGCAAGTACCCTGACGGGGAATGGAACCGAGACCTCCTGGTTCATAGGTCGACGCTCAACCACTGGGCCCCGCCGGCGGCTCCGATTTACTGACGTCCTTTTTAAAGCGAGGACCTGGCTCTGAGGCGGCAGAGTCCAGGGAGCGTGTCCAGGGTGCCCTGGCCGCGTCACCGTCGTCATTACTACCCTCCCAGCACTGCCTCGTGGTTTCCTCGAGCCCAGGCCTCCTTGTGGCTGGAGCCGGGCAAATGTTTCAGAAAAGGCTCTTGCTCTTGGGGAGAAACTGAAAGGCCCCTCCCCCTTCAGTTCAGCCCAAGGACAGGGACACACAAGACACCGTCAGACATATGCCAAAGCAATTTCTTCACCGATACAGCTCCTAGGGCATTGGAAACTAAAGAGAAAATAAACAAATGGGACTACATCAAAATAAAAAGCTTCTGCACAGCAAAAGAAACCATCAACAAAACAACAAGAAAGCCCACTGCATGGGAGAACATATTTGCCAATGTTATCACCGATAAGGGTTTAATCTCCAACATTTTTAGGGAACTCATACAACTTAACAAAAGGAAGATAAACAATCCAATCAAAAAATGGGCAAAGGACCTAAATAGACACTTTTCAAAAGAGGACATTCAGAAAGCCAAGAGACACATGAAAACATGCTCAAAGTCACTAATTATCGGAGAAATAAAAATCAAAACAACAATGAGGTACCATCTCACACCTGTCAGAATGGCTATCATCAACAAATCAACAAATGACAAGTGCTGGAGAGGATGCGAAGGAAAGGGAACACTCGTGCACTGCTGGTGGGAATGCAGACTGGTGCAGCCACTATGGAAGACAGTATGGAGTTTCCTCAAAAAACTAAAAATGGAACTCCCATTTGACCCTGTGATCCCACTTCTAGGAATATATCCCAAGAAAACAGAAACACCAATCAGAAAGGATATGTGCACCCCTATGTTCATAGCAGCACAATTCACCATAGCTAAGATCTGGAAACAGCCTAAGTGCCCATCAGTAGATGAATGGATTAGAAAACTGTGGTACATCTACACGATGGAATACTTTGCTGCTGTAAAAAAGAAGGAACTCTTACCATTTGCAACGGCATGGATGGAACTGGAGAGCATTATGCTAAGTGAAATAAGCCAGTCAATGAAGGAAAAATACCACATGATCTCACTCATTCATGGATAATAAAGACCATTATAAACTTATGAACAAAAATAGATACAGAGGCAGAGCTGCCTCAAAGAGACTGTCAAACTGCAGCGGGAAGGCCGGGGAGGGTAGGGGGGCAGAAGGGGGGGGGTAAGAGATCAACCGAAGGACTTATATGAATGCATATAAGCATAACCAATGGACATAAGACACTGGGGGGTAGGGGAGGCCAGGGGATTGTCAAGGGTGGGGGGGGAAAAAGGAGACATATGTAATACCCTTTGTAATACTTTAAGCAATAAAACAATTAAAAAATTTTTAAAAAAAGATACTGTCAGGGTGGGGGCCCCGGGGCTGCAAACACTGCCCTGGGTGAGGGGGCGGGGGGTGGCTACACTGCGGGGCAGCTGCCAGGGGCTGGTCTCCTCCTCCGACCCCTCAGCCCCCGACGCCCGATGTGCAGGCAGCAGGCTGGGCGGGCAGCAGGAGAGTCTTGGCAGGGCCTGCACCCCTCGCCAGCATCGGTAGCCCCTGCCGGCTGGTCCGGGCTTGTTCTGCCTTCAGTCTTGTTCCAGGCGGGGGTCAGGCCCCAGATCCCACCGTCACCGGCCTCAGCATTGACCTCCGTGGCCTGGGTGCCGCCCTCCGCGTGGCTGGGACACGGAGGCGGGGCCGTGCCCTTCCCAGGGAGCTGTGGGGGGCACAGGACACTCAGATCCGCAGCCGATGACACACAGCAGCACAGAACCTGCCCAGCCTGTAACGTGGGCCAGCTTTTCCTCTTCCTGATGGGCTTGACCTTTCCGCGTCGTTCAAACACTGCATGGTAAGGAGCTAGTCCGTAGGAATCAAACCCATGTGGAGGAATGAAAAAAGACTCTTGCATTTATTTTACTCTGAGGAGGAGCTGGGAGGCAGGATAATGCAAAAAAAAAAAAAAAAAAGCATAAACTGGATTACAACCTGATTTGTGCTCCTGCATACGTAAAGGGAGGCTTGGGCGCTCTCAGGAGCAAATCCTTCAGGCGGACTGGCTGGTGCAGTGTCTGCCTTTGTGGTACCTGCATCCCAGCTCGCTCACAGCATAGCTTTTGTGTTAATAAAGGAAACACCTGCCTTTCATACCCACCATCTACGTGGCATCGCACCCACAACCCCCAGGAGGGCTGTGCCCCTTACCCAAATGTATGGATTGCAGGTGGCCCCTGTCTGATCTCATGGCATAACACCCCACCAGGGCACATGCCTGGGTTGCGGGCTCGATCCCCAGTGTGGGGCATGCAGGAGGCAGCCGATCCATGATTCTCTCTCATCACAGATGTTTCTATCGCTCTCCCCCTCTCCCTTCCTCTCTCTGAAATTAATAAAAATATATTTAAAAAATTAAATGGTGAATTTAACACTAAATGAATTAATAAATAAAAAGAAGGAAGGAAGGAAGGAAGGAAGGAAGGAAGGAAGGAAGGAAGGAAGGAAGGAAGGAAGGAAGAAAGACCCCATGACCATTTTATCCTTAGAGCTGGGGCTTGGCCGTGAGCAAGAGAACCCCATGATAAAATGGCTTCAACAGTGTGGGTTACGTCCCTCTCACTCAGTCCCGGAAGGTGGTCCCAGAGGAGGATGCTGGCTTTGTTCACTGTGTCCTCAGGGGCCAGGCCCCTTCCAGCTCACCCTCGACCATCCCTCCTATCCCTCCTACGGGGCCCCTGCTCTCCTGGCCCCCTTGGTGCTTGGGCCCACGGTCATCACAGCCAGGCCTGAAGGCCAGAGAGGACAAAGGCAGAAGTGCAGCCCATTATGGAAACACCCACCAGGAGCTGTCTGCTGGGCTCCCTGGTCAGAACGTGGCCTCGGGGCAACGCTTGGCTGCAGGGGAAGCTGGGAGCACAGTCTTTATTTGGGCAGCATGTACTGGTCTTTTCCGTCTCTGCCACAACAGTGCAGGGGGATTGACACTTATGGATTTGCCTTTTGAGTTAGTGTCATCCAGGCCCCTTTCAAATTACAGAGCCTACAGGGGTTGCCATTATCTGACATTTGTCCAAGGAGAGCATCAACCTCTTTCCTTTGTGGAGACAATGAGGAGCCATTGGAAGAGTAATTCATTAGACACGGCCAGGCCTCGGGGCCAGAGGAGGCTCTGGAAGGAGCAGGGCAGAGCTGGGCAGGGTCTCAGAGGGCGGCAGGAAACAGATGCAGGTGCTCCAGGCCCCGTCTGCGGCTCTGCCCCACGGGCAGGGCTGGGCTGCTCACATTCCCGAAGCCACCATGGGTTCAGTACCACCAGCCGCCCTGGGGCTGAGGGACCTGGACAGCTGCTGCCTAATCTTAGTAGCACAGGGCACTTAGCACCCGGGGCAGCTGGCCTGCGGGGTGGTGGCACGGGGTGTGAGTTACCCACCCAGCCGGCAGCTGCCTGGTCAATTGCAGCATGTTACTGACAATGGGATTATTTTGTTATTTATTTATTTATTTATTTATTTATTTATGTTTAAATATATATTTTTATTGATTTCAGAGAGGAAGGGAGAGAGAGAGAGAGAGAGAGAGAGAGACATCAATAATGAGAGAGAATCGTTGACTGGCTGCCTCCTGCACGACCCACATGGGATCGAGCCCACAGCCCTGACCAGCAATTGAATTATATGACCTCCTGGGTCATAGGTCGATGCTCAACCACTGAGCCATGCCAGCCAGGCTACTTATTTATTTTTTAAATGCATTTTTATTTTGTTTTATTTTTTTGTTAATCCTCACCTGAGGACATTTTTCTATTGATTTTTAGAGAGAGTGGAAGGGGAGAGGTAGAGACAGAGAGAGAGAAGCATCGGTGTGAGAGAGACACATGGACTGGTTGCCTCCCACACATGTCCCCACCAGGGCCAAGGATCCAGCCTGCAACTGAGGTAAGTGCCCTTGACTGGAACCTGGGGCCCTTCAGTCCATGGGCCAGCACTCTATCCACTAAGCCAGCTCCCATTCAGTTGTAAATTAAGCTCCTGGAGAACAAGGGCCTTGTCTGACCTGCACTCCACAGTTCCCAGCACAGGGCCTGGACTCAGTGGTTTGAAGAATTGCCGACTGAATAAATGACTAAAGGAAGGGTCTCCAGTTTTAACCAGGGCCCCCGTGGACTCAAGAATAGATGACGTGACTCAAAGGGAGCTCTGGTTTACAAAAGGAGAAGATGGTGTAAACTGGTTCATCAGTGACAAAGACACTGAGGCCCAGATATAATAATAGATCGTCTGGAAGAGGGGCCCACCGATACCATACAGCAAACAAAAACGTCACCTGTAGAAATTGTGACAAATGGGGCCATTTGTCAAAAAATTGCCCCAGACCTTCCCCACATCTCCATTCATCTACTACTATGATGACAAATAGGAAATTCGGGAGCAAGAATACAAAACAAAACGAAAAGTAAGAGAACTCCAGAAAAATGGGGATTTTCCAAGGCAGTTCAAGAGGCCGCATATAAAAGCTGCAAATCAGAGGTCCCACTGTGACGTGAAGAAGAGCCAGGCCTCAAGGAGAAACACAAAGTGGCCTCAAGGAAAGAAAGAAGCCCAAAAAGAAGCAGGAGCCCAGAGAAGAAAGCTGCCCGGAGAGGCCGGCGGCGGCGTGAGGAAAGGGGCGGGCGCTGCGTGGAATGGGGGGAAGAGGATGACTTCCTTCTTACTAAGCAGAGGGAACCGAGTCTAGGCTGCGACCCCTGCCGAGGGCTCTCCAGCACTGGTCTGCGCTTCACGGCCACAACATCCGCCAATCTTCTTACCAATTACAGTGAGTTTTGTTTTGTTGTTTTGTTTAATCTCAGCCACACCTAGAGCTGCTGAATGAAGACCTAGGCCAGTGTTCAGCAAACTCATTAGTCAACAGAGCCAAATATCAACAGTACAACGATTGAAATTTCTTTTGAGAGCCACATTTTTTAAACTTAAACTATATAGGTAAGTACATTGTTATTAACTTAATTAGGGTACTCCTAAGGCTTAGGAAGAGCCACACTCAAGGGGCCAAAGAGCCGCATGTGGCTCGCGAGCCGCAGTTTGCCGACCACGGACCTAGGAGATCTGTGCTCTGTGTCCAGCAGGTTACTAGGAGGGAAAACAAAGATAAACTCAGACTTCCCCGGTTCCAGCGGGTCATTTTCACTCAGAATCCTACAGGTAGGAAGAGTTGATCTTTTCAAGAGAATTTTAAAAAAATACTTTGAAAAAGTTAAAGCTCATCAAATGGACTAGTAATTCATCTGCAGTGTGCCTATGTAAATTAAATCCTTGCCAGGAGAGAAAGTATTATGAAAAAATTCATTGGTCTTTTCCGTCATCACTCTCTCTTTAACATCTGAAAGGATGGTAGTTACTAAGCATTGCTTGCTTCTGAAGCTGGGGTCAGAGTCTTCCTCTGGTCAGACCATCAGGGCCGCACAGCGAAGGCTCCTCATCGAAGCCCCGAAGAAGCAGGGAAGTGGCTGCTGTGAAATACGAGCGAGGAATCCGTCCAGGATCAGCACCCGGGACAGATTTCCCGAGACAAGTGGGAAAGAGTCATCAGAAATGTTGATGTCATCACAGTGAAATCGTTCCCACCGTTTTTACCGCCACACTTCAAGAACACTGTCACTCGGCTATATAGAGAAGAATTCTGCCCACCTTAAAAAAATTGTTTTGTTTTTATGGTGTGTTTTTTTTTTAACCGTATAGCTCTACAGAAATGTTTGTACTTCTGAGCCTTTTGTACTTATCAAAGCCTAATGTTAGAATTGGAAAAATAAAATGTCTGAAATAGAAAAACAAAAAAGAATAGATGACTCGCACCAGCAAACATCATCCACGGAGAGGTGAGAGGAGGGTGCTTACCAACGGGGACCCTCCAGGCCGAGGACTTTCAGGCGCCTAAGCGCAGTGACAGATGTGAGTTCAGCTGCTTATCACCTAACCAGCCCAGGTGTGGTCTGTGGGCTGTGAGTCCTGCCGAACTGCCCACTCAGGCCACGGTGCCTTTATAGACCGAATGTGTGTGTCCCCGCAAATTCATTTACGGAAGTCCTACCCCCCAAGGTGATGCTGTTAGGAGGTGGGGCCTTCGGAGGAAATTAGGTGCAGATGAGGATGTGAGGGTGGGGCCCGTGGTGGGATGGTGCCCTTCTTAGGGGACACCTGAGCCTCTGTCTCCGCCCGCCGAACGCAGCAGGACTGTCTGCGGCCAGGAGGAGGGCCTCGCCAATCCCCCGCCGTGCTGGCGCCTGGTGTTGAACTTGCAGACTCCAGGACTGAGAAATAAGTGTCCGTTATGTAAGCCGCCAGCTGGTGGTATTGTCTCCACAGCTCGAGCTGATTAAGACAGTGGGCCGGGGTGGCCCTGCCCCCCACAGGGAGGCGCCCTCTGTGGGCTGGCCCTCCAGCCTTGATCAGTGAGGACGCAAACCGAGATACTGCAACGGAGGCCTCAGGATAAAGTGACTCAGGCCCTGGCTGGTGTGGCTCAGTGGATAGAGCGTCGGCCTACGGACCAAAGGGTCCTGAGTTCGATTCCAGTCAAGGGCAGGCTTGGTTACAGGCTCCTCCCCAGCCCGGGCTCCTGCAGGAGGCAGCCAATCGATGTGTTTCCCTCACATCCATGTTTCTCTCTG
>NW_005871327.1:986435-992890 GCF_000147115.1 Myotis lucifugus | reverse complement strand
CAGGTAAGGGAGGATTAATAGCAAACACAAGAAAGGTAAAGTGACTCTAAAAGAGCAGCTCGCTTTCCTTCAGATCAGCCGGGGTGAGCGGAGCCGAGGCGTCCCGCCGTGGGAGCTGTCCGCGTCCGGGCTGTCCGGTCCTCTGACCCCTGTGCATCCCCCGGGGGCCGTCCCTGGCGTGACTGAGGCTGGTCCACGGTGCATCTCCAGCCCTTCTCACGGCGAGGAGGAGGTCCCGGACAAGCGGCTTTGCTTTGAAGATGATGCCAAATTTATGCATCTTGCTTCCATTTATACCCCGTTACTCAGTCACCCCAGCAGCGAGGCGGCTGGGACCGTAGGCACCACAGCAGCTGTGCCCACGGGAAGCGCAGGGTCTGTCATAGGAAGAAGGTCCTGAGATGAACCCTGGGAGACAGAGGGCACCTCTGCCAGACCTGGGGCAGCTGCCCTTCCTCCACTTGCGCGTGGGCCCAGCCCTAGCCTTGGGTGCCTGTGAGACGTCTGTGTCTTTATCCTTTTTTATTATTATTTGAGAAAGAGGGAGAGAGGGGGGGGAGGGAACATCGATCTGTTGCCCCCAGCACACATCCCGACGGGGGCAGGGATTGAACGTGCAACCGAGGTACATGCACTTCACAGGGACTCGAACCTGTGGCCCTTGGGTCCAAGGGCTGACACTCTAACCACTGAGCCAAACCGTCCAGGGCTGAACCTGCCACCTTTCGCTGCCAGGGGGCTCAGAGCAAGCCCTGAACACAAACCCCAGGACGGGAGTGGGGGGTGAGGGGAGAACACGCCTGAGAGCCAACCTGGACGCGGTCACCTCCACCGAGGGCCCTGAGCCAGGCCACCCCGGGTGCCTGAACGTGACTTTGGCAGCCTTCATTCTCTTCCGCATTTTTCGCATTTTTGCCCGTGGGACCCCTGCCATCGCTTCCCACACCCCTGCGTTCCCTCCTGGGGCTCTCCTGGGGGAGGGGGCGGGGACTCCTGGGGCTCCAGCCTCATCGTGACATGTGAGCCTCCAGTGATGGGTCAATCTCAGGCCATTGGGCATCAGTCTTGGCTTATCCGGGCTCTTGTCGCCCTGCAAAGAGCACGCAACCAGCAGCATCCCTCTGTCCTCTTTAGAGGAGAAGCATCTGTAACAAAAAGTAACACGTTTTCTCCCTTTAGGGTCACTCTGTCCAGAGGAATGGCTGGTGGGTCCGCCCACCAACAACCCGGAAGTGCTGCGTCAGCTCAGGGCCCCCGGCCTCGCCTCCCCAACCTGCTCCCTTGCCCTGTGATGGGTGCAATCCAGGCCTGCGCAGCATGGTGTCCAGTGAGGGCTCCGATCAGCTGAGGGGAACCGAGAAAGCCTGGTGGGATCTGGCACATTCGACGCTGAAATTAGGGTCATTGTTTAGACTTCACCCGCTCAGCATTGTCCTTGGAGGTGCCATCCTGGGTGCCTGGCACGCTCTGTGGGCATTTGCCCTTCCTCAGGCGTGCTTTTCCGTGAAATAGCCCATTCTGTCCCGGCAGGCTCTTCGGAAGGAATGGAAGGAAGAGGAGGGGTGGGCATGGGCGACATGCGCTGAGCGGCCATGACATGCCGGGCCAGGCCTGGAGAGGAGCCCTGGCCAGTGCTGCTCAGTGGTTAGAGTGTCAGCCCGCACACCCAAGGGTCTTGGGTTCCATTCCTGGTCAAGGGCACGTAGGTGGGTTGCAGGTTCCATCCCAGGCATCCAATCTATGTGTCTCTCTCACCTCTCTCTCTCTCTCTCTCTCTCTCTCTCTCTCTCTCTCCCTCCCTCTCTCCCCCTGTCCCTTCCACTCTCTAAAAATCAATGGCAAAAATATCCTCGGGTGAGGATTAACAACCACAACAGAAAAGACAATACTCTGAGTGCTTGGGCGGCTCAGTAAAAATCTAGGCGAAAGAGCAGGTGCGAGTCCCAGCAGACAGGAACGCGCAGGTGGGAAGACCCAAGCGGGTTTTGAATGCTCCCTGGAAAGGCGCTCCACACGGAGCGGCTTCGTGTCACTATTGCATCCGATTTAAGTTTCTTACGGGTGAACCCCATGCCTTCATCAAGGGCCCCGAGATGCTGGAACCAAGAGGGCCTTGAGCATCATCTGGTCCAGCCTCGTTTTTTGGCTGAAGACGGTCTTCTCCTGTTCCCCTGACCTGCCCGGCGCCTTCTTGGTATAGAGCAGGGGCTCACTCGTAGCAATTGAATGAATGGTGTGCGTCCTTCCTGCGGTCTGTCATTCACCTCACCCCGCGCCCCTGAGCGAGGAAACAGGAGCACGCTGGGCTGGGAAACGCATTCCCTGCATCATTAACCAGCCCGTGGGGGTCTGGCTGTTTTTATGAGCGTTTCCCTCTGGGAATGACCTTCACTGCGGCTCAGAACGTGAACTCCGTGCATCCAAGCGTTTTGCGGACAGCATTGCGGTCCCCGTGATTGTCTTAGGCTCACAGCGACGACACGAACCGCGTCTGCGCAACACCGTGGACCTGTGAGTCCGCGTCCGCCATCGGCGTGGGCTCCTCCACGCGGCTGGGACCCAATGGCAAGTTCGCCTCCGCCCCTCCCTCCTGAAATCATCTTTTAACCAGCGGCCATGCGTTTTCAGGTTGCACAGCATCCTGCCAACCACAGAGCCCGGGCCCCTCTCGCCCCTCCATCCCCGCCTCTTCCCCAAGGCAGGGCCCTCACACCCCCTCTCGGTAGGATCTGAACACCTGCCAGACCTTTAGGATAAACTAGTAGGTGCGTTATTCCAACTGGGCTGTTTCCTTGTGCTCATGCCCCACAGCTGGGACTGAATAACACGTTAATCCGACACGTGGAGCCCGAGGGCGGGCTGTGCTTGTCTAACCATTGCCCAAACCGGGGGACTGCCCCTCTGATCTCGCAGCCGGGTGCACTGAGGACGGGGTGCATGGGGGCTCCCCTGACTCCAACGCCCATCCCACCTCCTGCCTTGGCTCACCTGCGGCCTGGGAAACCTGAGAGCTAGCGTTGCCCGAAGGACGGGACTTGGCCCACCGCCGTCACCCTACCTTTCCCACGCCTTTCAGGGCTGTTGGGCTGACAAGCAGGATACTTATTCTAGGCTCCCAGCTTTCAGTTAGGGAGCTGGAGCCCAGGACCACCCAGGAAGCTGGGAATGAAGGGACATATCGGCCTGGGGGGTATGAGCGTGGCCGGTGGGGGGGAGTTGGGGGAGCAGACAGGCCACCAGGAACCCCAGTGCTCGGGACCCTGCGTCCCGGCCACACTTTGTCACAGGAAATGGCTGCCACAGGGTCATTTCTGCCCCCCCCCCCAGAAACCTCTGTCCAGCATCAGCTGTGCACCAGGCACCGTACTAGGCACTGCCGAGACAACCAGGAAAGACACAGCTCCTGCTGTCCAGAGCGTCACCGGCCGGCAGAGAGCGCAGACTCAGCCCTTCACCCACGTTTCACCAACTGGCTGGGAGGTGGAGGAGCCAGGGGTTGGAGCGCTGCAGGCGGAATATCATGCAGAAGCTCACTGCAGGCTAGGCCCCGGCTTGGGCGGCACCCCGTGCCTGCCATGATTTGCATCCTTGGACTAGTATCTGGCCCATCTCGTTCCAAACGGAAGCACAGCTTTAGCAACGGACATGAAGGCCAGTCCATAGCAAACAAGTCCTGCCCGGTCCCCACCGCGACCTCCGGGCTCAGTGCTTTCCTGTACCCACGGGGGGTTGGCAGCCTCCCAGGAGCCCGCCACCCAGGAGAGGCCCTAAAACTTCGTCTCACCTATCCAGGGATGGAGGGCACGCCTTGTTTCCTAGGGGCACAGGGAATAAACAGCCTATTTTTTATAGCCCCTTTATCTTCTAGAGAGCTCAAAAGTACTTTACAGCACACTTATCTTTCTTTCAGGTTTGGGATTGCGGAGAAGGAGAGAGAGAGAGAGAGAAAGTAGAAAAGACCAGGAGGAGGAGGGGAAGGAGGGAAGGGAGGAAAGGTGAATGAGAGCAGGGAGCAGGGAGCAGGGAGCAGGGAGCAGGGAGAGAAGGACATGAGGTGCTGTATGCACAGCCCACAGATGGCAGGGAGTGAGGACTCGGTGCCCGAGGTGCAGGGTAAACCAGTGACAGGTGGCAGATGCACGGACCATGGCCCTCCAGCTCCTGGAGCCCTGGCTGCTGGCCTTGGGCAGATGTCAGGGCTGGGCTGCCACCTCACAGTCATCCAGCTCTGGTCAGGGTCACCTGGGACATCTGGTCACCCTGGAACATGACGGCAGTGTGGCTCACCTGCTGTGACATGAAGCACAGGGACAGTCTCCCATGGAGCTCTGGGGAGAACGTCCCCGGTCCTATAGCCAGAGGGCCACCAGACCGCTCCAGAGGGCGTGCCCAGGTGCGAGGCTCGGTGTCCTGAGGCTCTCAGACCCAGAGGGCTGCAGCGCAGGGGCCTGCACATGCCAGGGCGGGCTCTGCACACGCTGGGGCAGGCTCTGTACATGCCATGGTGGGGCCTGCACACGCTGGGGCGGGGCCTGCACACGCTGGGACAGGCTCTGTACATGCCATGGTGGGGCCTGCACACGCTGGGGCGGGGCCTGCACACGCTGGGACAGGCTCTGTACATGCCATGGTGGGGCCTGCACACGCTGGGGCGGGCTCTGTACACGCTGGGGCGGGGCCTGTACACACCGAGGCGGGGCCTGCACATGCCATAGCGGGGCCTGCACATGCCCTGGTGGGGCCTGCACACGCTGAGGCGGGGCCTGCGCTGGAGCCCCTTGCAGTGTCCGGCCCTGTGGGGGTTGCTTTTCGATGCTTCTCAGTGCCTCCCTGAGACCCGTGGGCTCCGTTAGACGTGTGATGTTGCTTAGACCAACTTCACAGCTGTTGCCTATGAAATCGAAAATGAGCCCGGGTGGCATGGCTCAGTGTTTGAGCGTCAACCTATGAACCAGGAGGTCATGGTTTGATTCCTGTTCAGGGCACATGCCCAGGTTGTGGGCTTGATCCCCAGCATGGGGCGTGTAGGAGGCAGCAGATCAATGATTCTCTCATCATTGATGTTTCTATCTCTCTCTCCCTCTCCCTTCCTCTCTGAAATTAATAAAAATATATTTTTAAAAAAAAGAAAGAAAGAAAGAAAGAAAGAAAAGAATATGAGTTGTGTGAGTCCACCTGCCTGGCGGGTGGGCAGGCTCTCGAGCTCCCTGGCCCCTCTCTTCTTTGAATCCAACCATGGTCCCCGCTGCCAACCTCACTGACTCCTGCTCCCCTTCACCACCACCTCGCCTCCCATTTGGCCTTTGGAAAACAGCATCTCTTTTCTCTTTTAAAAGAGCCATTATCGGCAGGGCATTCAGCGAACCAAGTGTCCCATCCCCATGGCAACCCTGGGGACAAGGGCCACCCTCTGCAGGTCTTCAGGGTCTTTAGGAACAAAGGTGCCCTCCCCGCAGCCCAAGGACCTCAGGCTCATTCCCGGGATCTCAGGCCCAAGCCCAGGACCTCAGCCCCAAACCCGGGACCTCGGGCCTATTCCCTGGATCTCGGGCCCAAACCCGGGACCTCGGGCCCATTCCCGGGACCTCAGGCTCATTCCCGGGATCTTGGGCCCATTCCCGGGACCTCAGGCCCCATTCCCGGGATCTCTGGCCCATTCCCAGGACCTCAAGCTCATTCCCGGGACTTCAGGCTCATTCCCGGGACCTCAGGCTCATTCCCGGGACCTCAGGCCCAAGCAAAGATGAGGTCTTACTCTCCTTTGGCTGTTCAGGCTTCAGGGTCACCTGGGTTAAGGGTCCATAGTTCAGTAGTGTAGGTGGTTGAGCCTCAGGTAAATTTAAAGGCTTGATTTACAATGGGCTTCCGACCCCAGAGCAAAAAGAAGTTAAACACAGGCCCCTCCGAGGAAGAACATGGCTGGATGAGGCTCTCATGTCCCCAGCACTGTATTAGGCACTTCACCGCCTGGGATGGGTGTCCTCACCCTGAATTCCACTCCTGTTTCCCCGAAGAGACCATGCCCCCTCTTACCTCCTGGCCTTGGCCTCCGGAGGGAACCCTGTCCTGTTCACTACTGTCTCCCGGGTCCCTGGCTGTGCGCCTGGTCCTCCTCTTTTTCTGGATTTCCCTGGCCCTCCTCCAAACCGCCCCCTCAAGAAATGGGGTACCCTGCCTCTCCCCCATGGTATTCTGTCCCTGTCACTCACCTGTCACATGCATGTCACATATCTGTTACATGCCTGTTGCATGCCTGACACACACCTGTCACACACCTGTCCTCACCGTGGCACCTGCTTCTGTTCACATCAGTTTCCAATTGTCATCAAAGTTGCCTTTTGTATGCAGAAAACATCACCCAAAGGCTCACTTTCTTTTCTTTTTGTGTGTGTGTGTTTTTTAATTTTGTTTTCTTGCTTAAAGTATTACAAAGAGTATTACATATGTCTCCTTCC
>NW_005871327.1:971610-986335 GCF_000147115.1 Myotis lucifugus | reverse complement strand
ATATGCATGCACATATACATATACAACACACATACACATATACACAACACACATGTACACACAACACAGATGTACATACACAACACATACATACATATACAACACACACGTATATACATATACAACACACATACACACATGCACACACATACATATACATATGCAACACATACACATATATACACACAACACACATACACACATATATACATACACAACACACATGCATGCATACACAATACACACATATACATAGACAACGCACATACACATATATACATACACGACACATATATATACACAACACACATATATACATACACAGCATGCATACATACACAACACACATACACACACATACACACATATAATTGAACTAACAGCTTTCTGGAGTACTTCAATGCTTATATACATTACAGGCCTGAAGCACGCTTGTGTGACACTGTCCCTGTGCACCGGGGTGTGCGTGCTGGGCCGGGACAGGGCCACACCGCGGCTGAGCGAGGGACCAGCCGCACCAGTGTGGCCTGAAGGACAGCTCGGTGCTCCCCTGGCCGAGCCCCCACACCTCCTCTTGCTGGGTTTCAGCTCAGTGCCCGATACCTCCGCCCTCCCCCACACCTGTCCCCACCTGAACCTTTCAACGCCGCCACGCTCTCTGCCTTGGAGTCCGGGGAGCAGACGGGTGCCCCGCTGGAGACGCTGCCAGCGAGCGTGTGCCCGTCCTCAGGGGCCGAGGGGGCTCGGAGTGCCAGCCTGCTTCTCCTCCCCTTGCTCTCTCCCCCTCCCACCCCGGGTGCTGGGGTCAGCAGAGCCGCCCAGACCGGGCTCTCGGCCCCCCGGCTGCTTACTCGCCACAAGTACTTCTGCAGCTGGAATTCAGGGTGGAAGGTGTCTTAAAAACAGAGCATCTTGGGGGCTGGCTTTAATTTCCCCGACCAAGGCATGAGGTGCCATTCTTCTGGGAGCGGCTCCGGGTCAGCCCTGGTCCTGGCTTTCACCCCAGGCCGCAGTGTGGACGCTTGGAAACCAGTGAGAACCCCAACGTGGAGTGCACAGGACTCGGAGCTCCTGCCTTGGGAGCTGCGGTTCCCGAGGCCTTTGCTGGGGGTGGGGGTCGGGAGAAAAGCTCAGAGCGGGATCGTTTGTATCGTTTACCTCTGACAAGCATGTGCCCCCCACTGTCCACTCTCACCAGCTGTGCAGTCCCTTGAAAAATGTAACTTCTGAAGAAATGCTCAAATATTTAGAAGGCAAGATATATATTTTAAATTATGATATATATTTTTCTTTACATATATGTATAACTCTATACATATATGCATAATTATATGTATATAATTTAACTTTTATATGTATGTAATTTGAAGAAATGCCCAAATATTTAAAGGCAAGCTATATATATATATATTTTTATTATGATTTATATTTTTCTTTACATATATGTATAAGTATATATGTATATAATTTAACTTTTATATGTATGTAAGTTGAAGAAATGCTCAAATATTTAGACAAGCAGGGATCTATCTATCTATATATGTATATATATAATGATATATACTTTTTCCTTATGTATATGAATAACTCTATATGTTCAATTATGTATGTATTTTTTCTTTCTCACATGCCTGGTGGTGTGGTTGCATTAGTGATAACAATGACCTGCTTTGGGAATGCTCATCAAACCTCCAGCATAAACCTTGGGCGGCTTTGATTACTCCTTGGTTTTTTAGTTCAGTTGCAGGGCATCTTTAACCAACCAACCAACCCACCAACCAACCCACCCACCCGACCACCCTAGCCTCTTCCTTGAGCACTGCAGGCGTGGAGAAGTGAGCTGTGGGCAGGAGCGGAGAACTAGGTAGGATGTCTAGGTTCCTTTATTATTTGTGGACATTGGCCTCTTACAGACTTGAGCTTTAACTTTTATATGAATATATCAAGGGCAAAGTACAGAATCCAAGGAGGGTCCTGGTATAGTGGAACATTAACTGCTCTGAGAGCCAGGAGACCTGAATTCTAGTATCACCTTAGTCATTAAACATCGACCTTGAACAAAAAATACCTGCATCTCAGCCTTTATAACACGCGAGGAATGACACTAGCTGACTTTGTAGGCTCCTTACAGCTTCGAGTTCTAGATCTTATAGGTACAGATGCGCTCCGTCCGTCATTTGGTACAGGAAGCTCACAAAAAACACCTGTGCAATTAGTGCCCGCGGCCACCAGGTGAGGGGATGCTTTGTCTGTAAGGCATGTACTCCAGATGGTAGGCTTGCGCCATACCTATGTTGTATCAAAAACGTATGTACACTCCCGCTTTTCACCTCCGATGAAACAAATATTTGTTTAAACATTAAGCTTAGCCATTATCACATACTTGCTGGCTAGAGTCATAATCGGTTCACGGTCTGATTTTATCTGTTGCCTATTCGTGCTTTCTGGCCTGGCCTCTTGGGCTGGGTTCCTGCTAAGAATAATGCGGGGCGTGTCTGCATCAACTATGACCATGAAATGGAACCTCAGCCAACCAGAAAGGAGCCAAAGACCCGGCTTGATTAGAAGTTCACCAGAAATGGAAACCTCACAGCAAATTTCTTTGATAAGAACACGTTAGGTCCACTTCTTAGTGGCATCTTTTACTTTAAAAACCTGCCTAGGAAGTGGCTAGTTTAACAATACCCTATCTGAATAAAATGTTTGCTTATTTTTGCACCCTGTACGTTAAAATAAAACGATAAGTTCCTGAGGAGAGAAGACCCTTACCATACATTTGGTTTGATGGCCCCAAACTTAATTCTATGACCTTCAATATGACCTGTGGCTGCTGGGGCGAAGCCTGCCTCAGGCACACACACACCTCCTGTGCTGACTTGGGCACCGTGCCCACCTTGTCCTGCCAATAGAGTGAACTGGAGTTGAGAACTGACTGACAGCCCAGTTCTCTCGGTCCCTCCTGTCACTCGGGTTGTGCTCCAATTTGGTGCAGCTCAATGTGCAGACCCCTCTCTTCCCTCCTGTCCGGGGCAGGGCAGCCCCTCCCCAGGCTGCCGGGGGAAGTCACTCACGCTCCACAGGTGTCTGCTAAGGGAAAATTCAACCTCTGTTTACTCGGCAAAGTGTGTTCAGCGGTGTTCTGCCTACAGACGTGGGTGTCTGGTTAGTCCAGTTGGGCAGAACAGAGCAAACAAACAAGAGGCGCCCGTGGGGACACATCCCAGCACCTGCCTGGCCAGCTCCAAGGACACCCTGACCTTGCACAGCTGGGAGATCAGAGGACAAGTGTGCAGGGGAAGGTGGGCAGAGGGCGCCCAGAGGGACAAGCGGCCGGCGGGGCCTAAACCTGCAGGGCCAGGGGAGGGGAGCTCATGAGCTTGGACAGCGTGGGCTGTTTCACCCGAGGAGTGAGCATCTCCAGTGGAACCTCCTCGTGCTCCAGGCAGAGAGGCAGATCCCACTGGGAAGGTTCCTGCCCAAGGACACGCAGCTAACTCAGGGACACGCTGACACTGAGCAAGCCTGTTTCCGACTGTCACGGGGCACTGCCTGCTTTACTTACAGAGCCTCCGGCACCTTTGGGCGAAGGACCCTCAGCCGGGCCTCACCTCTGCACCTCGGCCTGACCCCGGGCAGGCCACCCTCTCCGAGCGTCGGTGTCGCTCTCTCCAGGTGGGGACAGCGCCCGGCCACTCCTGGGGCAAGGGGCAGTCCTCTCCGTGTCTTTATCCGTGTGTCCCTCGTGGACACGGAGGTGGCTTCACGTTTTGAGCAGAGCTGTTAGGGGCAGAGGGATCTTCCTGCTTGTGTCTACTCGGTGCAGCGCTTCCAGGAATCAGCCGCATTCCCTGAGCGCGGCCGGAGCTGCGGGCCTGTGGCTGCCCCGGGAACCGGGAGGAAAAACACCACACACGCGGCCGAGCCGGTGCTTTCTTCTAATGACGAGATGGCTCCTCTGGCCAGGGTCCGACAAAAGAATAACACTTCGGGGGTTTCCTGCTGAAAGCACATCTGCCAGTTAACACGATGTGAACGTCCAAAGCAGAAGCACGAGGCCGCAGTTAGTCTCAAATGATGCTTTCCTTTCCTCGCTGTTTCCTCCCGTCGGCGGGTTGGAAAAGGCAATTCGTTCGGCGCACAGCTACTGCACCAGCGGGACCAAGTATCAGCGGTCATTCAGAACCACTGGTACCCGTCCTAGTCATTCAGAACCACATGTACCCGTCCTAGTCGTTCAGGACCACGCGAACCCGTCCTAGCCGTTCAGAACCACCGGTACCCGTCCTAGTCATTCAGAACCACATGTACCCGTCCTAGTCGTTCAGAACCACACGTACCCATCCTAGTCGTTCAGAACCACAGTTACCCGTCCTAGTCATTCAGAACCACAGTTACCCGTCCTAGTCATCAGAACCACAGTTACCCGTCCTAGTCGTTCAGAACCATACGTACCCATCCGTGCCACAGTCCTAGTGGGCTCAGTCTTCTTCCATTATTGACTCACTTTAAAGATCTTGAAAATGCAAACAATGTGTATCTTTTATAAAAGGCACATATAATTATTCAGAAAGGGTAGAAAGTTACCCCCTAACCCTGCCACCATGCTGTGCACCTTTACAGAGCTCGTTGTGACACACTGAAAACACTACGTAACAACGCAGGTTATGCTGGTGTCTGCGTGCTTTCTCCACACTGTTCTTCTGTAACAAGTCGCTGTGCACAGCCTTCCATGTTGATAAACATACATATACAATGTGTTATAAAAGCTATAGTTTGCATGCACATTTGTACATATCCACGTCACTAACATGCTGTGGTACTCTTGAGGTTGCTCCTGACTTTTAACTACTACAAATGACACTTCAACTCAGTGGACATCTTTAAAACTCAATATCTGTACATGTTCTCAATTATTTTCTTACAGTAAATTTCGAAAGTGGAATTTCTTAGTGAGAGGACATTCTTACTCAAAGGCTCTGGATACTCATACATCATCAAACTGCCCATGAGAAAAGTTGTACCTAGAAATCGGTGAGTGATTATTTTTCTCTGCACCACAATAGCCATGTGCATTCACTTTTTTTTAAGACTTAAAAAAAATTATTTATTGACTTTTAAGAGAGATAGAAAGGGGAAGTGGGAGAGATGGAGAGATGAAGAGAGAGAGAGAGAATTTGTTGTTCCACTTATTTATGTATTCACTAGAGGCCCGGTGCACAAAATTTGTGCATGGGGGGGGAGTCTCCTCAGCTCAGCTTGCACCCTCTCCAATCCGGGACCCCTTGGGGGATGTCCGACTGCCGGTTTAGGCCCGATCCTGGGGATCGGGCCTAAACCGGCAGTCAGGTATCACAATCCTGGACCTCTGGCTCCTAATTACTCACCTGCCTGCCTGCCTGGCCCCCCCCGCCAGCCTGGTTGCCCCATGCAGCCTGCTGTTCAGTCGTTTGGTCGTCCCTCCCTAACCCCCCTGCTGGCCTGGTCGTAGGCAGCCATCTTGTGAGAGTGTGAGGGTTAATTTGCATATTATCTCTTTATTATATAGGATTGGTGATTCTTGCATGTGCCCTGACTAGGAATTGAACCCACAACCTTGGATTATCAAGACGATATTCTAACCAACTGAGGCACCCGGCCAGGCCCTGAGTATTTGACTGCCCTAAAAGTCCTCTGTGCTCCGCCTAGTCATCCCTTCTTTGCCTCCTCCTCACCCCAAATCCTGGCAATCACAGATCCTTTTTTGTCTCCACAGTTTCGCCTTCTCTAGGATGATATATAATTGGAATCACACACAGAGTATGAAGCTTTATTGTCCATTATCAAAGGTGATTCTAGAACTTAATTGGATAGATGAAAAAACCAATATTTACAGAGGTAAATAATGTTGGCCAAGGTCACAGAGGTAGGAAGAGGAGAAGTCAGGATGTTATTTAAAGAAAACAGTTAAATGTATCAAAATTGAACAGAGAACATTTCTGGAATTATAATTTAGTAGGAAAACATGGTTTCATTTTTAAAAATCAAAAGAGAATCCCTGAAAAATATAACTTTTGTGGGAGGTGAACTCCCCCAGAACACTCTCTGAAGTCTGATTTCCACCCCCCACCTCTGGCTTTTTTGCTGATAATACCTAAAATACCACCAGCACCACCACCACCCTTTCCCAGCATGTGAGAAAACGCAGCACTTGTAGCAATGCTAGTGGCTATTATGCTTTTCTGACCTGTCACAGGTCTCAGGTAACCCCCTACCATTTCCAAGTGCCCAGTCTGAGGCCCTGCCGCCAGCACTTCCTGCGTCACCTGTCATTTCCTGCAGACCCTGTGGGAAGGCCTGGCAGTGATCACTATCTCCATTTTACAAGGAGAGCACCGGCTTGGCGGGAGCGGGTGGAGCCCTGTGCAGGCTCGTGCAGCTCGGGGAGCCGGCGGCCAGCCCAGCTCCGTCTTCCTGGAGCTGCCGACCGACCGCTGACTGACCGCTGAGAAAGGAGCCTCGGACGTTTCTCTGGTTTCACACCCCGGGAAGCTCCTGGACGCCGCCGTGTCAGGAGCCAGGGAGTGTCCTGTTGTTTTTGAGTAGCTTCATCTCCGGTGAGTGACGGGCCCGGAGCAGCTCGGCCAGCAAGCCATCCCCGGGGAGAGCTAATATTTCCCTCGGCCTGTTTGGTGTGTTTTTTGTCCCTCTCTCTGTGCCAATGTAAGTCGGTGCCAACAGAAGATCATCGGGTTGCGGAAGAGATGCCGACGGGGCTGCTATAGGAAAGCAGGCCCGGCTGTACCACGGCTGGGCGCCCGGGATTGACCCTCCCCAGCTCGGCGCCGGCTGCGGGCACCGGAGTCTCCTGCTCCTCCCGGAGACTTCCTGCATCAGGGAGGAAGGAGAAATGGACTTGGAATTCTCTGTCACCCCAAGGCTGGGAACCGAGGCTGGCCAGGAGGTCACCACTGTCAGACTTAACCTTGCGAAGGTGTGGGCCGGTGTCCGGGAATTTGAGGGGGGTCTGAAATAGCCTCCCCCAGCTCTGCTGAGCCACAGGCAGCCAGGGCGGTGGGAACCTCGGGCACACACAGCTCCTAGGGTCAGAGGCCTTGGCGGAGGCTTCAACCACCAAACAACCGCAGGCCCCAGAGCCTCCTTCGCAAGATGAGCATCAAACAAGCATGTTTCGCAGGGTGATCGTGAGGCTGGTGAGACCGGCTGGAAGGATCGTGAGCACAAGCTCCCGGTGATGGGAAGTGTGTACACACCTCCGGGGAGCCAGCCTCTCTTAGCCAAGCTGTTGGTTACTAAGGGGGACCCCACCCAGTAAGAGAGAGGCCGCCTGGTGCGGAGGGAACAGCAGCGGCTCGGGTTACGATGGACTGGACCTACTCGTTTCGTGGTTACATCGCCATCTCCCATGTATTTATTTAAAAAAAAAGTTCCTTCATTTCAACTTATGTACATATGTGCTTTATGTGTTTTATTATTTATTTACCACAAGTAAAGGTCAGGAATTGTTATCTTTCTTTTAATTTTTTTTTTTTACTGTTTCACTTCCAACTGCTGTGTATGTGCTCCATGAGTGAGTGATGTAGGTGCTTATGTAGGTGGGTTCCGACTTACGGCGAAAATCACGGTACGTCGCGCAGTAGGAACCGATCTCCGACGTAACCTGAGGACCTACTGTACTACTGTCCCCAGTTTATAAGTGAAGATGTGAAAATTCAAGTCATTTGCTCAAGGTCAGATGGGAAAACTGTGATTCTAACTCAGGTCTGTCTGACTTTCAAAGGTTTGCACTACGTGGTGTCATGTCGCAGGTGCACACTTTTCAGACACGAGAGGTAGAGATAAGATGTCCATGAACGCACTGCCTCGCATGACCGAGCCACCCTGCTCCCTGGTGTCAGGAATCCAAGGCAACGAAAGTGGAAAATTCAAATGCTGCCGGGGCCAGGCGGGGATCCTCCCTGGATGTTTGATAGCCGGGAAGCGGATAAAACAGCAGCAGATCCAGAGCCCGGGAGACGGGGAGACCACAGGGAGTGGCAGACACTGGGGTGACCTGGCAGGGTGTCCAGTGGGCCAGACCTTGTGATGCATCCATTGATACTATCACCTGATTTTCCTGTTTAGCCTGTCAATGTGATAGATTCCATTGATTTTTTCAAACAACGAATCACCAGACTTTCGTCCCTCGAATAAACCCACTAGGTCAGAGTTTGTAATTCTTTTCATATATTAAGGAATCCTACTGGCTAATACTTTAAGGATTTTTACATTCGTCTGTAGTTTTCTTTTTTTGTTCTGTCATCGTCTAGTTTGGGTGTCAGGGTAACACCAGCTTCCGAAAATGAATCGGGCAATGTTTTTTCCTCTTCTATTTTCTGGAAGAGTTTGCGTTGAGTAGAAGTTAATTGTCCCTCAAATGTTTGCTCCATTTATCTAGTGATAGTGATACCATTTGGGCTTGGTGTGTTTTTTTTAATTATTACTAATTCAAATTCTTCAAAAATTACAGAGCTCTTGAACCCCCAAATTCTACAGATAGAAAACAGGCAGATAGCCGGCCGGCATGGCTCAGTGGTTGAGTGTCAACCTATGAAGCAGGAGGTCATGATTAGATTCCTGGTCAGGGCACACGCCCCAGTTGCAGGCTTGATCCCCAGTGAGGGGCCTGCAGGAGGCAGCTGATCAATGATTTTCCCTCATCATTGATGTTTCTATCTCTCCCTCTCCCTTCCTCTCTGAAATCAATAAAAATACCTTAAAAAAAAAAAGAAAGGAAAACAGGCAGATAAAACCATTCAATTGCAAAAAAGTGCTACAGGAGAAAGAAAGGTTAACCCCAGGATGGAGCTGAGTGACATTTGTCATTGGGATTTAAAAATTGCTCAGGATCCATGCCCTCACCCTCCTCCCACCGCCCCTTGTGAAGGGCCTGTCTGTCGCGGCTGTGCTATGCCGTCCATCATCACTCTGGACCAGATCACCTGCTTTCTAGGGTAACAGGCCCGCACAGAGGAACTCTGCCCCGGCTGGGTCATAACCCGAGTCCCCCACCCTGTTTGGATGACTTAGATGATGAGGTTTGGGACTTCTGAGCTGATGAGAATTTGGACTTTGGGTTGGTTTGGCCATCGACGGAGACCTGGGGAGGTTGGCATGTGGTGAGCGTTCGCTGCGTGTGGGACAGGCACGCGTCTTGGGGAGCAGAGTGTGGCAGGCAAAACCATGGCCCCCAAAGAGCCCCACACCCGAGTTCCCAGAACGTGGGACTAGATTACTTTGCAAGACAGAAAGGGCTTTGCCGACGCCATCGGGGATCTTGAGATGGGGGTCTCACCCTGGATTCTCCCAGTGGGTCACCGACAGCCACGAGGGTCCCCCTCGGGGAAGTAGACTGAGGCGGGACAGTCACCAGCGGCCGGCTGCACTGTGAGGAAGACCGACCAGGCACTGCTGATGTTGGCGATGGGAGGACCCGCGGCCGAGGACCAAGGGCACCCCGAGAAGCTAGAAAAGGCGAGGGAACAGGTTCCTCCTGCAGCCGCGACACACCTGGGGCTGAGCCCATGGGCCCCGTTTGGCTCTCTGGGCTCCAGAGCTGTAGCTGATACATTTGTCTTGTTTTAAGCTACGAAGTTGGTGATCATTTGTCACAGCAGCAATCAGAGGCGAATACAAGGCCATACACGGAGATTCTATTCTGACGACTGTATCTTTTGGCTCTAAAATTTGCATTCGGCTCTTTTTTGTGTCTTCTCTTTCTTTGCTGACACTTTGCAGCTCTTGGCTGAGGCTTCCTGCTTTTTGAAGTTGTTTCGAGCATGCTCACAAGTGCTCGGTGAAGCGTTTTTATCACCGGCTGCTTTAAAATGTTTGTCATATAAATCCAACATCGGTGTCATCCTGGTGTCGGCACCTAGCAAATAAATGCATTTTAAAATTCAGTTTGAGATCCTGCAGGTTCTGGGGGTGAGGAGCGATTTGGACTGGAACCGGCGTTTTTGTGTGGTGTGAGGAGGCTCTGGATCCTACTGGCACCTGCTTTGTAGCTGGTCCCTGCTGGCACCATGCTGCAGGGAGGCGGGCTGCCACCTTGTGCGTTTGGGCGGGGTAGAGGCCGGCTCTGCATTTGGCCTCCTTTACGCTCAAGTGGTCGAGGGGGGCGAGGGGAGAGCTCCTCTGACTGCTGGGGGGATGGGAGCCCGGTGGCGGGTGTCCTCCTTCCCCCTGGGCAGTGGTGAAGGTTCTGATTCTGACTCCCCATGGGGTGGAGGGGAGGGTGTAGGAGGTCTGCCCTGACTGCTGGGCAGGCTCCTGTGTCGGGGGAGCCATGAACCACCAGTGGGACAGTGGGGACACCTCGTTGGAACCTCCCCGCAGTGGAAGTGCAGGTCCCCCCTGGCGTCGAGGCTGTGGGTGGGCCCGTGCTTTCCAGGGGTGTGGCTGGAGCAGAGCGGTTATTGTCTAAAGGCCTGTCTCCTTAGGCTGCCCTGTCCGGCCGCTGGCTGCTGTGGGGAGAGCCGGCTTTCCCTGCAGCTTGTCACCGTCTGCACCTGCAGGCCTTTCTAGGCTGTGGGCGTCTTTTGTTTCAAGTCTGCGATCTATGAGTCAAAAACCAGAACCCCAGAAACTCACTGCTGTGCTGTCCTCCAGCGTCTGATCCTTCTCATCCTCTCCCTCTGCTGCGGTGCATCAGGTCCCGGGTGGCAGGCCGTGCTGAGGGAGGAGGAGGGGAAGGCAGGTGCTCCCACTTCCCGGAAGAGAGCAGCTCTCCTGTTTCCCATGTGGGTGCCTCCTTAAAACAAAAGGCACACCGAGGGCAGGGCATCCGAGAAAGGGACCTGTGAGCCTGCTTGGCCGGGGCTGTCAGGTTGTGATCTGTGTGAATAGAAGGGAACTGAGTCACAGAATCGTTGGGGAGTGAGGATGCTGCGGTGGTGGGCGTGGTGGGGAGGGGAGGGGCATCGAGATGACCCTGGAGCTTGGGGACCCAGGGCCTGGCCTGGAAGTCAGGCTCCTGTGAAGCCAGCCTAGGCAGGTCTCTGCCTTCTGAAATGATCTCTTAGTACTTGAAAGTCCCCATGTTCAACTTGACTAGAGGTTCTTCTTTGTAATTTTTTTAAAAAAATTACCTACGTAAAAGGAGAATGTTTCGCTGATTGTAAAATAAATTCGGTTTTGTGTTGGGAAATTAGAGAAACTCAGACAAGGAGAAAGGAGGCAATAACCCTTCCCCACACCCTTCATGTAGAGACCGCTTAGGGCTGTGGTGGTTCCCATCCAGGCCCTCCCCTCCGTGTTCACCCATCTGCCGTGGGCGGTTAGACAGACGTGAGCAGAGCAGGGACGATGGGCCAGGCCCAGCAGGTCGCCAGCGTAGGAAGCCCAGGTGCCCAGAAGGGACAGTCAGTTATAGGGTGGGCACTGGCCCCCAGAGTGACCTTTCCTCCCCTAGCAGATCGCTGGTCCTTGGTTTGGACCCCCTGACCTTTCCTCCCTGGAGATAACATCTAGGCCTCAGTTGTATTTCAGCTCCGGCCCAGAAAAGCAACAAAACCAGCCGCGGCTGACCGCAGGACCAGCTGCATTGGATAGTGACCCCGCCCTGGCGCCGGCCAATCCATCAGTGAGACCACAGCCCTGAATGGACACACCGGGAAAACCACTGAAAATTCTATTGAGATCTTCCCCCGGGACCCCCCCCCCCAAATCTCCACCTTAAAGGTTTAGGATGGAGGACCCCTGATGCTGGCGCCAGCGAGCGTCCCTCCTGAAGGTCTCGGGCAGGAAGGGCTCCGAGTCCGGCCAGGCTGTGACCTTCCTCAGAGGGCTTCCTGTTTTTAATCTTTTCACAGTCGCTGGCTGACCCTGCGGCCAGAGCTGTGCGCCTGGGGCTGCTGCCCTGGGTGTGTCTCAGGTGGTTTCGTGGTGACTCCCAGTGCGATGGTGCCTGGGGAAGATCGATTCTGAGGTGGAGTAACTTGAAGTAACGTCTGAGATGGAGTAACCGAGTCCAGGGGAGAAGCATGACTCACTTTGATCCACGTACTTAGTGCAGCCCAAGGGGGAGGGAACCTTCCTCACCACCTCCCTCCATCTCGGCTGGTCCACCCAGCAGCCTCCATCCCACGGGTTAGGTCCTCTTTAGGACCCTGGGCCCCACCCAGCTCCAAGGGCGACTCCTCGCTGGCCCTCTGCCTCCCCCTCCTCTCGACCCCACAGGGACGCGGAGTGCGCCCGGGTCAGGCCCTCACATCCATGGGTTCTTCGGGTTGGGCCCCCATTTTACTGATAACCATGCCCAGGGCTGCTGGGTGCTGCGCCCACCTCCTCCCACCGCCCACAGTCTGGCTCTACTGTCCGCCGGGTGGACGTCCACCAGCAGCCGGGAGAGGGCGCTGTCACTCCCGGGTCAGCGGGAGCGATGGAGGCCGTGCAGTTAGGACGCGGTGCGGCAGCAATGCTAACCCTGGCTGATGCTGAATTCTCAACCCTTAATTTTTAAACTCCTCTCCTTTCTCATCTTCATCTCCAGGTCCTGACTGTGGGTCGGGACTTCCCCTTCTCTTCCCTGAAAAAGGGCCGGGCACAACTGATACTGAAACCTGACACCGGACAGCCAAGGGTCCCAGCTGCCTGTCGCTACTTGAGCCAATTCAGCAGGGACAGGGTAGACTCATATATGAGCGTTTATTCCAATCCTGCCGGCAGCATGGAGAGCAGCAGGTCATCCACAAACATCTGCTCTGCACCCGCCATGAGCCAGAGGCTTATATTGGGTAGAAGGACAAAGATTACAGGGGGAAGTGGCAAAAGGAATAAGAATGGGTATAATGGTTACAGGTTACAGGCAATGTGGTGGGACTCCATTGTTTGGGCAACAAGGATGTAATCTTTCCATGATAACGGACCGCATTCCAAGGTTGACTCCCAGGTCCCTGGACAATTCAACTCCCAGCCAGGTTCGAATGAGCTTTCTTTCATCAGAACAAGGTAATCACAGTTACAGAGCATGGTTTGTGGACGAAAAGGGGCCACATGCTCACCTGACTAACTCGAGGAAGGCCTGAGTGGTGGCCTTGCAAACTCATAGGCCTAAAGTAACCACAAGGGATGGTCTGAAATTAAAACTTTTTAAAATATATATATTTTTATTGATTTTAGAGAGGAAGGGAGAGGGAGAGATAGAAACATTAATGATGAGAATCATTGATTGGCTGCCTTCTGCACGCCCCCCTACTGGGGATCGATCCCCAAACCCAGGCATGTACCCTTGACCAGAATCGAACCCAGGACCCTTCAGTCTGCAGGCCAACACTCTATCCAGTGAGCCAAATTGGCTGGGGCTGAAATTAAAACTTTTTAATTAAAAAGCAGTTTATAGTGGGTAGTCCTAGACCAATATCTTCCCTGACAAAGATCAACTTTACTTTCTTGTCTTTTTGTATCTAAGACAACATACCCCTGGAATGTCAGGGTAACTTGTAACTTCCCTCTTTCTGGACCCCTCAGGGCGCAACAAAGGGCGCCAGGGCACAGACCACGAATTCCCTCATTGTCATTAGCATGTCAGTTGTTAACTATCCTACGCCCACCCTTGTGAAGGAAGCATGTGTCTCTCCTGTTTCTTTTTCTCCAATCCCAAAGGTTCCCAGCTTTGCTTTCTCCCGCCTCCCTAATCTATCCCCAACGGATTTCATGTAACCCACCTACACCTCCTCCTTTGATAGTAATTTATAGAAATAGGTTAAAAAAATCACCATTTCCGGGAGCATTATCCCAATCTGTTAGATTCTGCTTCCCGGCAATTGTCGACAGTTTGGCTTAAATAAATTAAACAATTCTTTACAGGTTTGAATGTTTCCTTATGTGAACAGATTAATGTTTCTTACGATTCCTATTTCTTATAACTATAGCTGGTCCCCATTATCCTACTTCGGCCCCTAACACTCCCAGGGGCCGGAGGACACCAGCCTGCGGACCCTTCTGTCTGCAGGGACCGGGGCTCGTGCAGCCAGCTGCCTGGCAGGTGGGAGTCTGGGTCTCAGGCAAGCACAGCAGCGGAGACCGCGCTTTTGGGAACCAGCAGGCCGTTTGGCAACACCCGGCTGTTTTCTTGGGGTGGTTCTGTGACCCAGTTCTTCTCCAGACTGTTCCAGAAGAAACCTGCTTCCGTGGCCAGAGCCAGAACACACCCGCCCTCTCTGGAGAGAGCAGTGGGAGAAGGAAGAAGTTTCATAACGTGGACTGTGGGTTCAAGGCTGAGGAACCGGAGCCCTGCTTTGCAAGTGTGGGGTGGAAGGAGGCCACTGTGGGAGGAGGGTGCGCGCCCCGGGGGACTTCCTGGAGAGGGAGGAGGACCGGGGGAGGCTCCCAGGCACCCTCTGTTCCCTGGGCCCCTGAGAAAGCCAGGATGGAGCCTGTGCTTTTGGCATTAAAGCCCTGCTGGCCTGAGAGCAGGCATCAGAGAGACAGCCCACCCGAGTCAGGCGAGTGTCGGCGCCTGGGGGGGAAGGCCCCCAGCACCCGGGGTGGCTCCCCCAGGATCGCAGGAAGGACAGTCCGGTCTCCGGAACACACAGGGCTCCTGGCCTCTGTCTCCTTTGGGAGAAAGCGCTAGGTTTTTCCCCCCAAAGGGTTCTCAGTGTTTTTGAAGGGGAAAACTTTCACCAAGCCCTTCGCGGAATTCTTCCAGGGGGAGGCGGGCAGGGCCACTTTCTTCAACCGGCTG
>NW_005871327.1:969807-971164 GCF_000147115.1 Myotis lucifugus | reverse complement strand
CCTGGCCGGTCTCATCCACAGGCAGAAGCTGAGGCCAAGCCTCTCCGCTTCCGTCCTGACATCGATCTGGAACTGTAGCCGGACAACCAGGGGGTCCGGGCCGCCTGTCACTCCTTGAGCCAGTTCAGCAGAGACAGGGTTGAATCATATGAGTGTTTATTCCAATACCGCCGGCGGGGTGGAGAGCAGCAGGTCACCACAAACATCTCTCTGCTCCATAAACCAGCTGCTTATATGGGTAAGACAAGGATGGCATGGGGAAGTGGGGTTACAGGCACCAGGAAGTAGGCTATGCTGGCTGGGGTGGGACTCCATTGTTTGGGCAACAAGGTTGTCAATCTTTTCATTACAATAGGCAGTTCTTGGATGAGAATGGACCACATTCCAAGGTTGACTCCCAGGTCCTGGGGGCGTACAACTCCCAGCCAGGTCAGAATGTCCTTTCCTTAACCAGCACAAGGCGTCATGGTTAAGAGAGCATGATTAATATTTCCTATAACCATAGCTAGTCCCTGTGGACAAAAGGGGCCACATGCTAACCTGGCAAGTTCAGGGGAGGCCTGCATGGCAGTCTTGCAAACTCAGAGACCTAAAGTCACCACAAAGGATGGTCTGAAATTAAACTTTAAAAGCAGTTATGGTGGGTAGTCACCTCCTAGGCCGGTATCTTCCCTGACAAGGGCAGCCTTTACCTTAACTGAGCCTATCTGTCTTTTTGCATCTATGATAACATACCCTTGAAATGTCTGGATAACTTATAACTTCCCTTTTTCTGGATCCCTTGGGGCACAGCCTAATATGCTGGGCACCAGGGCAGATACCACAAATTCCTTCATTATCATGTTAATTGTTCCTGCACCCACTTAAGCATTTGTCCATCATTTTACCTTTTATCCAATCCCAGGGGTTTCCCCATTTTGCTTTCTCCCGCCTCCCTAATCTATCACCAAGGAATTTCACGTAACCCACCTACGTCTCCTCCTTTGATTGCAGTGTATAAAAACAAATGAAAAACCACCATTCTCCAGAGCACTATCCCAATCCATTGAGGTTCTGCTTCCTGGCAATTGTCGACAGTTTGGCTCAAATAAACTCACAAAAATCCTTCACAGGTTTGAATGTTTTTACATTAGCATCCCCAATATTCTATTTTTGCCCCTAACAGAATCAGGATGTGTGCACCATGGAGCATGTGCCTGACTCAGTGCCACCAGGAGACTGTCCAGTGAGCCTGAGCCTGTAGGGGTTCCAGGGGCCCCACCACCGTGTTGCCTGCCCACAGGGACGGTGTGGAGCCCGCGGAGTCAACGAGTCAACACTGGGGGGGTGGGGGGGCGGGGGGGCGGGGGCTGGGGCT
>NW_005871327.1:950159-969573 GCF_000147115.1 Myotis lucifugus | reverse complement strand
AGGAGGGCATGGCCACCTCCTCCGTTGCAGACACTGTGGTTATGCCCACCGGGGAGCCGTGTCCTCGCTGCCTGGCGGGCAGGGCCCTGGGGGTTGCCCTCCTCTTGGGTTATGTCCTCTTTAGGCCCGTGGGCTCCACCCAGCTCCAAGGTGACTCCTCGCTGGCCCAGGCCGCTGCCGGGGCCTTGTCTTGCCTGGAGAGTGCTAAGCGGGGTGGGCTGTGCTGATTCTGGCCAGAGACCTGGGGTCGTCTGATGAGGGACACGGGACGGGACACCATGAGCAAAGGGGGGTGGCAGAGGGAGGACATGGGGAGAGCCTGGGTCCCCCATGACGTCTCAGCCGCTCACGTAAGTAACGTGGATCCCCTCTACCATGGATGCTCCCACTGAGCCGGAATGGTCCGTCCCGCTGCCCAGGCCACCTGGCTCCTCATCGGTGCCCCCCCCCCCTCCTGCGGGAGAGCGAGGGGAGGAGGCACCACCCGGCAAGGCCTCAGGGCAGGGCTGCAACCAGAGCCTTTAAAACCAGGGAGCGAGGCAGAGAGGGCGGCCCCCATGCCCCCGGAGGATTGGGGCGCGGAGAGCAGAAATCCACTCGACTTCCCTCTTCAGCTTTGGGATTCATGGGAACGCTTCATTCTAGTTCCTAACACTTTTCTTCATCTATAACTGATCTTTCCCCACTTTCCAGTTAAATGACTTAACCCCCCCCCCCCCCCCAACAGCTCTGTTCGGCATGTTCTCCACATGAAGCAGCTGTGCCAGCCCGGGCCGCACCCACAGGCGATCCCAGAGGGCGTGGCAGCACCTGCCGAGGCCCAGGCGGCAATTGTTGCCGACACGAGAGGGGCAGAGCAGGAGGAAGCTCCGGGTGGATGTAGCAACTTGCTCTTCCCCGGAGTCCTCGCCTGGAAAGCCAGGGCAGGTGGTGGTGACAGAGCCCAGCTCCGACCGCATTCCTGCCTCAGGTGAGGTCTGGGAGGTGAATTCCCAGGTTTTGTGAAGGGCCTAGTCATCACAGCTGAGAGCCCAAACCTGCCCCGGGCCGTTGTTCAACAGCAGGCGCGGCCCTCCCCCTGGGCTCCGGAACCCTGGCTGGCTGGGTTCCAGGCAAAAGGACCAATTACTGACCTCGTCATGGGTTCCTTCCTGTCTCCCACCCAGCCTGGCCTTTGTGGTGACACCAAGACCCTCCCTCCATGAAGGCCCCTCGGATGTCACCTCGGGGGCCAGGCCTTTGCAGGTCTGGTCCCTGCAGGCTCCCAGCGCCCGGAGCTGTCTGGCGTCTCCTGTGTGTCTCATGATTATTTCTGAATGACTGACTTTGATGCGCTTGGATGGGGGGCTCTGAGCCCACAGCACAGTGGGAGAGAGGGGAGTGCCCAGTGCAGGAGTAGAGGCAGAATGAAGACGGAGCCTAGGAGGGGCAGGGAGGAGCTGCCGGAGAAGGCAGGGTGGCCACACCCGAGTTCTCATGAGCCACGTGGGAGAACACAGCTCACCTGGACCTGTGTGGGACATTCTGCTGGCCCTGGTCCAGGTCCGGGCCGGGCAATGCTCTGTGGGCCCAGGACAGAACTGGGCCCCACCCCTTAGCCCGGCCTGGACTGCATCTGATGACAAGATTGTCCTTGGTCCCTGTTCAGTCACTCAGCACATTTCCAGGGGGTTTCCAGAGCCCGGAGGGAAGGCTGTGGGGAAGCCCCCGAATTATTCCCGGAGCTGAGCTGGAGGGAGGCTCTCCTTAGACGCCGTTCCCAGGCCCTCTGCCAGCCCTGCTGCCCGTGTCTGCGAGGGGCCTCGTCTTCCTCTGCAGTCTCTCCGTCAACATCCTGGCCCTTCTCTTCTGACTCAAGAACCCCTCGCGTTCCTGGTTCTGTTGCACCTGCTTCACCAGGGACTCTGCTCTCAGCTGCATCGCCAAGGAGGGAAGGCTTCGACGGAGATTCTCCGCTGAGGACCTGGCTGAGATGGTGGAGGCAGCGGCTCTGCCCTTCCCAGCACTTGCCCGGCCGGCTCTCTCCACGCCTGCAGACGGCAGAGCCCCCCACCAGGGAGGTGGCCGCGAGAACCCCACGGGGCTGTGCTGAGGGTTAAAACAGAGAACGCACATAGGCGTTCACCAGGGGCTGGAACATAGCAAGCAACCAATGAATGCCAACCATTTACATTTGGCATCTCCTTTCCATCGTCTTGTGTCTCTCACCTGAATTGATCAGAACTTCGCCTCCTTACAGGATGGGAGTTTGTGGGGAGTGACGATGACAATGGAGGGGGCAGAGGCTTCTGTTTTATTTTTAAATCACCAGACATTTTCAAAATGGTCGTTGCTTGTTGAAGAGCAGGCCCTCGCGCTGCGGTGCTTGGGCCTCCTTGCAAAGTGGACTCCTCCAAGGAGGAGAGTTGAATCTCATCTCCTTGGCTGTGGGCGGAGGAGGGGCCAGCTTCTAACCAGCAGGAAGCCGTGCGGTGGCGCCTGGAGACTTGGGGGCCAGGCTGGGTGTCTGGGGGTCCCTGTCCCCCATGGAAGGAATCCAGTGATCCAACAGGGGCCGAGGAGGAAGACTGAGTGGCAAGGCACCCCAGGTGCAGGGAGCGGCCAGGGAGCCCAGCTGCCCCAGCCCAGGCCTCGGACCCAGGAATGAGAAGGCTCCAAAGTGACCCCACTCGAGCCACCAGCTGACCACGATCCCTCAGAGACCCCGGGGGAGCAGCCAGGCTCAGCTGCTCTCAATTCCTGGCCCACGAGGCAGCTCTTGCTCTTTGAAGCCACTACATTTTGGGCAGATTGGTCAAGTGTTCATCAATCACAAGAGCACATCACCCACTAGGAACTGCGTCACAGTGTTCTCTCTGTTTCACAAATGAAGAAACTAAGCGTTAGAGCAGCGGTTCTCAACCTGTGGGTCGCGACCCCTTTGGGGGTCGAACGACCCTTTCACAGGGGTCGCCTAAGTCCATCAGAAAACACATATATAATTACATATTGTTTTTGTGATTAATCACTATGCTTTAATTATGTTCAATTTGTAACAATGAAATTGGGGGTCACCACAACATGAGGAACTGTATTAAAGGGTCGCGGCATTAGGATGGTTGAGAACCACTGCTTTAGAGAACACGTGTAAGATGCCACAGGAAGATGCAGGGACACAGACGGTGTCCATGTGACCTCAGAGTGGCTCGAGGCCCTGTGGGGGGCAGCCTCGTGGATCCTGCAGCAGGTGGGAGGAAGGTGGGTGCCAGGGCTCCTGGCTGTGACTGCCCCGCAGGCTTCTCACTGCACACGCTCGCCCTGCGCTCGGAAGATCACCGCCTGCTCGGCTCGCTCAGGCTCAGGCAGTGACCCCAAAGGCTCTGCCACACGGCTCCTTGTGTGACAGCTCCGGACAGAGCGGGGGCTTGGGGAGGCCAGGATGCAAGGGGAGGAGGCTGCGAACGGTGGTCGGTGGTCGGGGAGGAGCCACATGGTGTGCGGAGCACCAGGTGGGGAAGACAGAACAGCAGGGCTGAGGGCGGAGGACCGCTGAGGAGGTGCCGGTGGCAGAAGCCCCAAAGAGCAATGAGAACATGTGCACGGAGGACGATGAGTGTCCCCGAGGCAAGCAGAAGGGCCCCTGTGCTGCCGTGGGGAGCGCCCGGGGATGCTCAGCCCACAGGGCCCCGCGCAGCCTCTGGGCCACGCGCTGCGCCTCCCTAGGGAGCCTGCATGCCGCTGTCCCCAGGCAGGTGTTCACGCAGGGGCACCTCCTTCCAGCACCGATCAGGCCGGGCACCCGGGGAGGGTGGGGCACAGGATGGGAATGAAACTGTCTGAGGAGCCGGAGGTCTGCAGGGAAGTGATGCCTGCGAGACCCACTGTGTGCTGGTCCCACAGGGAGTGACTTACCTGTTAATCCTGCCATCAGGCCTATAAAACAGGCACCGTTCCCTGGAGAGGAGGCTGAGCTCAGAGACAGGAAAGAGGATGCGACCAGCCAGTGCCCGGGTGTAAACGCAGGTTAGTCTAGGCCTGAAGTGCGGTGGTTTGGCGCCAGCCCCTGCCTCTCAGACGTGCGGGTCCGTTACATTTCCGTGTGCAGGTCCCGGACTACACAGAGGGCTTCGAGGCTGCAGGGGAGGACGAGCTGAGCTCCCCTCAGAAGAGACCAGGGAGGGGTGTGGTCGTCGCACAGAAGTTACTAGGTCTGGGTTCTGAAGGATGGAGAGGAGTTCGGTAGGTAGAGAGGGTGTTGCGGAGGAGGGAACAGGGTGCCCTGGAGGGGAGGGAGGGAGAGGGACCAGCAAAGACAGAGTGGAGCGCACAGCAGCGTTCACCAGGGCCAGGCGTGAGCGATTCTGCTCTGATGAAAGGGATGTGGACGTACCTGTGGGCTAATAGGAAGCACGAGGCGTTTAACCTACCGTGACTCATGCGGACGGACGGTCGCTCTGTGCAGCATCGCTGGGCAGGTTCACTCGGCTGTTGCAGTGATGCCTCGACAGCGACGTTCTCACTGTGACACACGGTTCTCCCTTTCTCGCGCTCACAAGCCCTCGTCTGCGTCTCCGCCAGGGCCCCGTACCTGTTGGATAAGGCTGCCCTGAGTGGTCTTATTCCCGAACATCTCTTATGTTCGGGAATTGCATGGCTAGTGAGGCACCCTTTGCTTTTTCTGGAGGAAGGACTTGCTAGCCATTGCAAGCTGAACCAGTTTCATCTCTACGCTGTCTCCCATGAAAAGTGGACAGAAGACTAGCTTCTGTGGAGAGCACTGCGCTAAGTGAAACGAGCCAGTCAGAGAAAGACAATGCCATCTGATCTCACTCATGAAATCCAATGAACGAACTGGACTAACAAGCAAAATAGAGACAGACTCATAGATAGAGAGCAGGCTGCCAGCTGGTGGGGAGGGGGAGCTGGGGGTCTGTGAAGGGATTGAGCAAAAAAGAAAAAAAGAGAAAGAACTCAGGGACACAGACAGCAATGTGGTGATTGTGGCCAGCAAGGGTGTGTGTGGAGGTGGAAGAGGGTACGGGGAATAGGTGGTGATGGGAAAAATTAAATTAAATAAAAAAGACCAGCTTAAGAATGTTTATAGAGTTGCCATGATTAAGTAATACAATGTAAATAAAGAACTCAACCCGATATTTGACGACACTCATTCACAGCAGGAGCTGTCTCTCTGTGGTCCCTGTGGTCCTGGGTACATGGGACGCTTGATGGAAACAAGGCGAGCAAGATGAGTTCGTCGTCGTCCCCAGCATCTGCTGAACGTGTTCCCCATCCGGCTTCCAGGGCAAGTTCCTCCTCACTGTCTCATTCACTGTGCACCCCACCCTGTGCTAGGACTCTCCCCGTTTTCCACCGACTCAGAGTTCAGGTCAGCTCCGTGTGGGCCGGGCTTGAACCCAGGCCGCCTGGACGCAGGAAGGTTCTGCTCTCTGGGAGCCAGTGCTGCGCAGCCAGGGGCCTGCCTCTCCTTCACCTCGGCCGACATGCTACTCCCAGAGGCACCCCGCTCAGCTGGTCGGCCTCCTCCAGGCCTTGCCTTCCTCCACGGATGTTACATGGCATCGCACTGTACATGCCACCTGCTGAGGGTCCACAGAAAGACCATGATAAAGAGGGGAAGAAAGCAGCAAGCAGGTTTACATCCACGAAGAAAATAAGTCACAATTCACTTCCTGTATCCAAGAGCCACGTGGATTCCGCAGAATAGTCCACGCAGCCCTACGTCGAGCGACGAGGCCCAGAGGCGCCTGACAGCCCACATCTCGCCCCGGCCTTTACCAGTTTGAGGGTTCGCACACTTTCAGGCGAGTATTTAAACAGCATCTATACTAATAAAAGGGTAACATGCTAATTAGGGAGGACATCTTCCAGACTTCCATCTGGAAGTCCATCCAGACAAAGCCACAGTGGCTGCGAGGCCCAGGGCTCACAGCAGCCATGGGCTCAGGCAGCTGTAAGGCCTGGGGCTCAGGCCTTTCAGCTGCTGCAGCTGCCAGTGGCAGCAGCAGGGGGGTGATGGGGGCGGCGCCTTCCCCTGATCAGCCCAGTCGCCTCTCGCAGAGAGGACAGACTGTGGCTTGGACCCGCTCCCTGAGGGGAGCAGGCCTAAGCTGTCAGTAGGACATCCCCTGAGGGCTCCCAGACTGTGAGAGGGGGCAGGCTGGGCTGAGGGACACCCCTCCCCCCCGCCGCCAGTGCACGAATTTTCATGCACTGGACCTCTAGTTCTAAAATAAGTATCAATATTCATTGTTTGGCTGCACTCTTTATAACTTCTATGTTGACATCAGCAGAAGTACTGTAGTAAGAGCATAATTTTAAAATAGAAACCATCCCCTACAGCCAAAAGGGCATAGTAATTTTATGTTAAATAAAAATACTTAACCCGATTGCCATTTTACAAAGGAACACTGAAGCTGCGAGCGTCAGAAGCAGAGGCAGGTCAGTGGGTGCAGCCCTGGGTTTCGAAGGGGTCCTGCTCGGTGCATTAAAAGGTATAAACACTCCCACACAGAATGCTATGCCATGGGGTGGGATTAGAGGGCATTTTTATGCATTAAAAATATCGTTCTGAAATGCCTGAAATTTTACATGAGAGTCTATTGCTCCTTTAACCAGGCGACTGAAGAAGCTGTGCATCGATAAAGGAAGAACCCGGTGGAGGCCAAGGAGGCCGGCCTGGCTGGTCCGGCCCTCACTGGCCTGGGCGGGGCTCCCCCTGCAGCAGCCGGCACACCTGCTCCTCCCCAGCCCAGGTGGGGTGTCTCGTGCTCCTGCTTCTTCGGGAACTGATGGGGTCCCGCAGGTGCCCTGGCTCTCTGACCTCAGCCTGCCCGCTGTTCTCACGGCCCCTCTGATGAGTCCCAGCCCAGCCTGCTGCACTGGGCGGTGGGGAATGGGGGTTCAGAGCCGGAAGCTGGGGTTCAGGTCATGGCTTTGCCCGGTAGGCTATTGAACGGGGCAGGTTATTCGTTTCCTTATCTCTAGAGGGCAGATGATAACACTGCCTTTTGTGTTTGTTTTAATTATCAGAGAGAAAAATGTATAGAGTGTTTGTCAAAATGCTTGTCATCTCCTCATTCTGCTGTGTGTCTGTGCCATGTGCGCCTCTGGGCACTGGCGAGATGGAGTCTCTGTGGTTCTCAGAGGAATATGTGTTTTCGACTCTTATCTTAGTACAGACACCGCGTGCATGGCTTTCACTGACTGGCATTCGTGGGTCTAAATTGTGCACAGAGCCAGCGATCGCCTCCCCCTGGACCGGTGTTGTCAGCAGTCGCCTGTGGCCGCTTTCGTTTTGCCATTATTCACAGCCTCTCGTGTGGCCGCTGGGTTCTACTTTTTTTGAAAGGCAACGCGAAACTCGGAATGAGCTAAAAATCCCATAATAGTTAATACCACTCCAGTATCACAGGCTCTGGTTTTATGGAAAAGACATGTTCATTGTTCAGACCTCAGGACCCAGCTCAGACGTGAAAATGGCCCCAGTTGTCCAAGAGCCAGCATCTTACTGTAAACTTTACGCGCAGTGGAAATGAGAAAGCAAAGAGCTGAACGAAGAAGGAAGCGTTGGAACGGATGCTGTGACGACTGCAGTTCTCCGGAGAGACCTGAGGGTGCACAGCTAACTAATGGTGCTGGCGGTTGCTGGACACTCTTTATGTGCCAGGCACTGTTCTAGGCGGACCAGCTACTTTACTCCTCTCATCGGGAAGCTGTTCGCATTCCCTCCCCCCCACGTTAAAGGTGAGAAAACTGAGGCACGAGAGGTTCCGGAGGCAGGTCACAGGAGTGCATGGCAGCGCTGGGGTTCGAGCCAGGAAGCTGTGCTCGGAAGCCGCGCGTCTTGTGCCACATTGTATGTGCATGTGGGTTACTGTGTGGCCTCACTGCAGACTTATGAACAATCGGACTTGTTGACAAGTTTCTTTTTTTAATAGATTTTTATTGGTTTCAGAGAGGAAGGAAGAGAGAGAAAAGAGAGAAACATCAATGATGAGAGAGAATCATTGATGGGCTGCCTCTTGCACACTGCCTACCGGGGATCACGTCCACACCACAGGCAGGTGCCCTGACGGGGAATTGAACCATGACCTCCTGGCTCATAGGCCAACACTCAACCACTGAGCCACACCAGCCAGGCTTCCCACACTTGTTTTCTCTCTTTCCACGAGCATGCACAGTCACACAAATATTCCCGGGCGACCTTTTTGAGAGTTCGTTCCACAGAACCTTAGCACATGTCTTCTAAGAACAAGGACATTATCCTACATAACAGCAACATAACAGTTACGTTCGGGAAATCTAACATTGAAGGCATATTATCTGATACAAAGACCAAATTCAAACGTCCCCAACTGTCCCAATAATATATTTAAATGTTTTTATTGTTTTCAGTCCAGAATGGAATCAATAAATATTAATCCCATTCGCTGTCTTATAAAAATCTAGGATATAGTTCCAGAGCCTAAAATAAAGATTTCTCTTATCACCTTGACATTTTTAATGAAAAAGTATTTATTTTGTCAAGACAGGAATAGTTACAAATTTTTTTTTGTTGTGATGAAGACTTTTAAGATCTACTCTCTTAGCAACTTTCAAATATGCAGCGTCGTATTCTTAACTATAGTCACTGTGCTGTGCATGTCATGCCATGACATTTATTTTATAACCGGAAATTTGTTCAATTGATCCCTTCACCCATTTTGATCACCCTCCCTCCCCCCACCCCCGCCCCGCCGCCTCTGACAACCCCCAACCTGTTCTCTGTATCTGTGAGCTTGTTTCAGTTCCACACACAAGTGAAAGTGAACAGTATTTGTCTTCCTCCATCTGACTTTTGTCCTCGAGGTCCATCCATGTCGTTACAAATAGCGAGATTCCCTTCTCTTTTGTGGCTGAATCGTATTCCATCGTGTGTGTATGAACACGCTTTTCCTCTGCGAGAGGAAAGGCCATGTGAGGCACCAGGCAGGTGCCCTCTGCAAGCCCAGGAAAGAGGCTGAGGAGGAACCCCACTGCCCCACCTTGACCTTGACTGCCGTGCTTCCCAGACACTTCACAGCACAAGTCATCTTCCTTGTGAGGAGTTAGAAGCGCTCAGATGGAAAGGCGTGAGCGAAACATTACACATACGGCTTAACCTATTGCTTCCACTTTGCAGCAGGTCATAAAGCACAAAACCATTCTTCAATCTCTTTAGACTGTGACACACTGTCATTGTCGCGCACCGTGCCTGGAAGGGAAGGAGTTGGGACCGAGTTTTGGTCTCTCCACGGAATCTATCCAGCCAGAGCAACAGGGGCCCCGGGTTTCAGGAGAACGGAGATGGTGAACCTGACCCTCCGCCCACTGATGGGGCCGTGGCCCAGGAAGGATCGGCCCCTCTGGGTGCCCCGGTGCCTGGCGGCAGAGCGAACCCCTCGCCGAGGCCCGGCCTCTGCATCCATGCACAAGGCTGGTGAGTCCCAAAGTCTAGCTCGTAACATGTCAAGTCCAGGGGGTCCCTGCCGCAGTGTGATGCGCCGTCCTGACAAGAGGACAGTGTTCCCGCCTTCATCAGAAGCGCCTGAGCTGCTCATTCACAAACAAAACCCAAACAAACGCGGTCTCCGGGGCCCCGCGCAGACCCAGAGTCGGAACTCTGGATCAGAATCTGCTCTCACAAGCATCTGAGACTGGTCCTCACACTAGCATCTGAACCACTAGCCCAGGGACAGCGGAGGTTTCTACAATTGACTCTTACTGGCCGCCATCTTTCTGTACCTCATCTCTCCTTTTGGTCCCCAGCCCATCCTCTTAGGCCCAATGCTGAGCTGGGCCCCAGCTCACACTCCCCCGCCCCCCCAGCGGGGTTCTTTTCCACCCGGTGACCCCCCTCATCTTCCCACTACTGAAGCAACGCTGCCTCTCTTCCCTCCTTGCCACTCCCCTGGGCTCCTATGCCTGTCTCCTCTGAGCTTCATTTCCTCTCTGGCCTGCTCTCCTCCCTGCCTGCCGAGCCACGGCTAATGGAGCTGGAACATGCGGGGAGCCGGAGGCAGGACAGCCGGGGCTCTGGGCTCCAGCTCCCAGGGAGCAGCCTCCTGATGACAGAGGGCCGTCCAGGACACACCCGGGCAGGCAGAGCCGGCCTCCGACCCGGACTGGAGGACAGAGGAGCGGCAAGGGGGTGAGGCGCCGTGCGGGTTTATGACACTGGAGATTCCACAAGGAAGTCGCTCAAAGGCCCAAGGCCGGTGGGCAGGGTGTGGTGGGGCGAGCCCTTCCTGCACAGCTGCCCTGCCCTTCCCTTGGTGACCCCTGCGTGGCGGGCTCAGGGCCACTGAGAATCAGGTGCACACTGCTGACAGGCCTTACCAGGCTCGCCCCCACGTGGTCGCTCTACCTGCCTGGAGGGGATGTTCTCATTTGTCAGGCCTTTTAGGAAAAAAGACTAAGTCCCATGGACGAGGAGCCTGGAGCAGGCAGGGGTGCAGCTTCCCCCACGTGCCCTTCACGCACCCCACACAGGTATAGAGGGGGGATGCCGGCTCTGAGGCAGCTGTGGGCCGGCTGAGCGGCAGCACTGGGCCTTGGGCAATGCTGAGAATTGAGGTGGATTTCATTTGTCCAATGTGATCGGACAAACCACTGTCCCAGCATGTGTACTCACATGTAGACAGGTACACGTATGGAAGGGTACACGCCTGCACTCCGGCACAGGGGACGCGCTCAGTGTGGCGGCTCTTCCCTTCTGCTAGAAACTAGTCTCAGATCTGCCGCCGGCCTGTGCAGATCCCGTCGGGGTGCCTGGAGGCCTGGCACCTGGGACCTCTCACAAGGAGGTCTCTGTGTCCGATCACCTGTGAGGACAATTGGAGGCCATGTTCCCTCCCCTCCCCTGGGGCACATGCCATTCACAGGGTGTGGCTGCGTCCTTCTGTCCTTCCAGGTCCAGGATATAACCATTTGGCTGTGCCCTGCAATTGGCCGGGAGGTGTGGCTCCTTCCATAAACTCCAAGGGGCAGGACAGCTCCTTGGGAGGGGACAGGACAGCCCCTTGGGAGGGACAGGACAGCTCCTTGGGAGGGGCAGGACAGCCCCTTGGGAGGGGACAGGACAGCCCCTTGGGAGGGACAGGACAGCTCCTTGGGAGGGGCAGGACAGCCCCTTGGGAGGGACAGGACAGCCCCTTGGGAGGGACAGGACAGCTCCTTGGGAGGGACAGGACAGCCCCTTGGGAGGGGCAGGACAGCCCCTTGGGAGGGACAGGACAGCAGTCCTCTCCCAGGAGCCCCCCCGCACCAGATGTGGCCCCCACAGCACCATCGGAGTGGTGGGCGCTCCTCTCTGGGTCTGATGGGCCAGACATTGTCCAGTTTCCTTACTTCCTGCCTCAGATCCCCAGGGACCTCCCTTCAGGGGCTTGCACTCCTGGTGGGGGCTGCCCTGCCCCCACCTCAGAGCCTATCTTCCAGGAGTTGTATCTGAATTTTTTTTTTTAATCTTCATCTGAGGATATTTTCCCCTTGATTTTTAGGGAGATGGAAGAGGGAGGGAGAGACAGAGAGAAACATCGATGTGAGAGAAACACATCGATTGGTTGCCTCCTGCATGTGCCCCAACCAGGGCCCGGGCTGGGGAGGAGCCTGCAACCAAGGTACATGCCCTTGACTGGAACCGAACCCAGGACCCTTCAGTCCACAGGCCGGTGCTCTAGTTCTAGCCACTGAGCCAAACCAGCCAGGGCTGGTATCTGGATTGGAATGTGAGTTCCTGCACCTTGTGTGAGCTTCCTTCTAGAATCACAGGTGGGCCCTGCATGTCCAGGTTGGCCTCTCCATCCTTCCTCCACCGCACTGCGCCACGGGCCACCCTGGCCACCCCGGGCCCCGTCCTCGCTGGCCTTTTCTCCGGCCTCTTCTCTGTCGGAAACATCCGGCTTGCTCCCCGCTTCTCTTAACCCACCAACCCTCCCGCTCACATAGGGCTCAGCAGTGCCCCCCCCCCCCCGCCCCCATGGGCCCTGCCCCTCCTCCACTCTGCTTCCCAGCACAAGCCTGCCGCTGCCTTTCTGGTGTGACATCGGGTGTTTGCACCTGTGGCAGCATGTGCTCCGCAGCCCTTTCCACGGTGACCCCGAGGCCAGGCTCACGGCTCCCACTTACTGGTGTCTCGGGATTGACTGCATTTTATTCCCACAGGGCTGTCCACACCGCGATGCGCCCCCTCTCACTGCCCCACAGATAAGCGCCCGGAAGGGGATCTTTGGGTGAATTAATCTGCCCTGTCACCACCCGGAGAGGAGGCTGCCTGCCCTGCTGCCACCTGAACTCCAAGGGGACAGACACTCCTAAATCACAGGGGCCTCTAGTGACGAGGCTGCTCGGGGCTGGCTCCACTGTGCTTGTGATCTCATTCATTCATTCATTCATTCACTCACTCACTGTCCTGGCCTCCCTGGCCATGCGTCCTAAAGCAGGACCCTCTGCTCACGTTGGTCAAAGCACCCGCTCACTTTCTTCATGGCCCTCACACGAGTCCACCGTCATTGGTTCCCGTGTTTGTCCGTCTCCCCCGGGACACAGATCACGTCTGCCGTCCTGTGTGGCGGCCTGGGCACCAAGGGCAGCGCAGTGAGTGATGAGAGGGAGGGCACCCGGTTCACTGACTCCATGCCTGGCGCCAGGTGGCGGATCGGGTTTGAGTGGGTGTGCTGGAGTCTGAGGGGCCTGTGGAACAGCCACTTCTAGAGACGTTAATAAAGAGAAAACCATCCGTGGGCTCCACTGAGGCCTGACACAGCGGTGAGACAGGAAGAGCCACTTGGGACGGAAGCAGGGAGGGAACGACTGAGCTCACCGGGTGACCCGTGTGTACTGCCTCTTGACAACACCGGTGCAGAAGGTAGGGTTGGGTCTTATGCCAACACAGGCATTTTTTTATTATTATTATTATTGACTTTAGAGAGAGAGGAAGGGAGAGGGAAAGAGAGAGAAACATCGATTGGTTGCCTCCAGCATGCATCCCCCCACCACCCCAGCCCGAAACATGGGCATATGCCCTGACTGGGAATCAAATTAGTGACATTTTGGTGCCCAGGATAACATTCAACCAACTAAGCCACACTGGCCAGGGGCTAACATCTCCTGTCTGCTGAGCCATGTGCCCCTGAGTTGAACGGGGATTAGGCCAGATGATGCTAAACGTCCTCCCAGTTCTACGTCCGACGAAACGACAGATGCAAATGTTCACAGAAGCATCATTCATAATAGCCAATAAGTGGACATAGATGGACTGCCCACCGACTGGTGAATGGACACATGAATGTGGTGCAGCTACTCAATGAGGTAGAGCATTTGGTAATAAAAAGAAATAAAGCACTGATACAAGCTACAGCACAGATGAACCTTGAAAACATCACGATCGTGAAAGAAGCCAGACAGAAAGACCACACGTGGCAGGACTCCCCTTATAGGAAATGTCAGAGACAGAAGGTGGGTCCGTGGCTGCCTGGCCTGGGGTTCGGGAATGAATGGGGTGACTGCTCCTGGGTACAGGGTTTCTTTTTGAGATGATGAAAATGTTCTCAAATGACCTGTGGTGATGATTGCACAACTCCGTGAATATACTAAAAACGATGGAATTGTCCAGTATAAGCGGGTGGATTGCATGGCATGTGAATTACATCTCAATAAAGTTGTTCTTATTTTTAAAGAATGTTATGAAAGAAGTTTTGTTGTTGTTGTGAATCCTCACCAGAGGGTATTTTTTCCCATTGGTTTTTAGAGAGAGTGGAAGGGAGGGAGGTGAGGAGAGAGAAGCATCAGTGTGAGGGCCAGGGATGAACTTGCAACCCAGGTACATGAGGGCCAGGGATGAACTTGCAACCCAGGTACATGCCCTCGACTGGGAATTGAACCCTCGACCCTCTGGTACACAGGCTGATGCTCTAACCACTGAGAACACCAGCCAGGGCATGAAAGAAGTTTTAAGAGAAGAAAAGAGCTGGCTCCTGGCACAGACATATATTTTTCCAGACCTGACAAAAATATGGGTATAACTTTGATTCATTCACACCACATGGCTATTATAGTGTTCGCTGTTGTAAATTTTTTATTTGACCCTCTAAGGCAGTGGTTCAACCTGTGGGTCGTGACCCCTTTGGGGGTCGAACGACCCTTTCACAGGGGTCACCTAAATACATCCTACATATCAGATATTTCCATTACGATTCATAACAGGAGCAACATTACAGTTATGAAGTAGCAACGAAAATAATTTTATGGTTGGGAGTCACCAAACATGAGGAACTGCATTTAAAGGGTCGCGGCATTAGGAAGGTTGAGAACCACTGCTCTAAGGGCAAGGGGCTCAGTGCCCCTGACTAAACAGTCAGGTTTTGTATGTTTTAAAAATTCTCTCAGCACACCAGTTGAAAATCACCGCTCCAGCTTTTTACCCAACTACAACTCATGCTAGATTTCAAATTCATTCACCCGTGGGACTCATGCAGTCACTCACTCACTCAGCAAATGTTTACTGAGCATCTACTATGGACCAGTCACCTTAGAATAGAATTCTGACTCTTATGACATACAATTCAGCGGGAGAGGGGGATGTTAAGCTAATAGTCTCACAAATTTCACAAAGAACTACATAATCACAAATGATGTGCTATGAAGGATAAATATAGGGCATTGTTATATGATGCGGCCCCTTGGTCCTCACCTTCCTTTCTATACTTACTCGCTAAAGACGCCCATAAAAAAAATACTGGGAGGAAATGTCCAGCTCCTGAATATTTGAAAAGACATTAACATTTAAACCTCTCAAGTAAGTGCTTTCTGTAGCTCACGTAGAGGTGGCCCTGGCTGCATACGATCCCTCACTTACAACAGCAACATTTACAAATAGCAAACTTGGTGACTTTGAATTCAAGCCTGACCTCTGTAGGGAAAGCATGGAGGCCACATGCACACAACCCCATGATGTTTGTACAAACTGGACACACCCGTATAACCAAAACCTAAGTCAAGACCCAGAACCCTTTAGAAGCCAGAGGCCCACCCCTGCCCACGGGCGTTCACCAGCCCCAGCTCCCCAGCACTTGGAGCATTTTCGGCGCGGCGGGGTCAACGCGGAGTCTTTCATATCACATGCAGAGCAGCTTATTTTTCCCTCCTGGGCACGTTGTGACTCCCTGGGGCTCTGGTGGACCGTCGGCCAGGAGCACATGCTGCATGCTGGGAGAGCCAGAGCGCACGCAGCCAGCACGCCAGGCCCTTCGAGGCTGCGTTCCTGGAGATCTTCCACACAAGCAGGAAATTTCCATGGGGCAGAGGCCCGCGCCGAGGACGGAGGCCGGGGACAGCAGTCCCCTGGGTGGCTGGGTGCCAGCCCCTCACGCAGGGTGGTGCCAGGCTTTCTTCAGCTGCTGTTCTGGGCCCCCTCCTCCCCCCCCGAGGGGAACACAGTCACCCTGTGTGTCTCTCCCACCCCCTCACCACACAGCCCTCCTTGCAAATGACCGAGACTGACGTGCTGATCCCCGGACTGGTAAGGCCCTGTAGGGTGCCTGTTAGGCTGTAATCAGGAAGCGCTGAAGAAGTTTCCATCTAGTGTGGGGGCACCGTTCTTCTGACCCTCATGGGGAGTGTAAAAGAGTGTGGCTGGGGCCCTGGCTGGTGTGGCTCAGTGGATAGAGCGTCGGCCTAGGGACTGAAGGGTCTCGGGTTTGATTCTGGTCAAGGGCACATGCCCGGGGTTTAGGGCACCATCCCCAGTAGGGGGCGTGCAGGAGGCAGCCCATCGATGATTCTCATTATTGATGTTTCTATCTCTCTCTCTCCCTCTCCCTTCCTCTCTGAAACCAATAAAAATATATTAAAAAAGAAAAAGAAAAAAAAGAGTGTGGCTGGGGAGAAGGAATCCAAAGGATTGTGGGAGACAGAGGGACAGAGCAGCCACCTGCGGCCCGAAGGAGGTTCGGCCATCACGGAATAACCCTAAGGACGTTCACGGGCAGCGATTTCTGCTTCAGAGACCAATCCAGGCCAGGAGGCGGCCAGGAGGCGGCCAGGAGCCCCGCCCGTCACATGGTGCAGGGAGTCCTGGGACAAGAGTCCTCTCACCGCTGTTCACACAGCCCCGCTCCTCAGGCACCGCTAGCATTTTTGCTGTTTGGGTTGTTCGGTGCTTGACCCAACGTGCCAGTGATGGGTACGTGTTTGTCATGCTGACATTTCTGCACATAGACCCTTCCTGTCTCTTTTGATGCCTTGCATGGGGAACCCCTCTCTCTACAGCGGCTTCCCTGGTGAAGACGGATCCCTCTGAAGCCCCCTGCTATGGCCCTGGCCAGTGTTGCTGAATGGTTAGAGCTTCAGCCTGCGCACCAAAGGTTTGTGGGTCCAATTCCTGGTCAAGGGCACATACCTGGGTTGCAGGTTCGATCCCCTCATGCGGAAGGTAACCAATCTATGTGCCTCTCTCACATCAGTGTTTCTCTCTCTCTTTCCCCCTCCCTCCCTTCCACTCTCTCTAAAAATCAATGGAAAAAATATCTTGGGTGAGGATTAACAGCAACAACAAAAATAAATAAATAAAAAGTAAACCCCCTGCTCTGGTGTCATCTCAACTGTGAAGCCCCCGCCAACCTACACAGGGAGAATTAGTGTCACTGTGTCCTTGGCTGTTTCTGTACACGATTCTGTGTATTGTTACACGAGTGGGAGAATGGATGAATGAACCCAGAAATCTTATTCTTTTTGGTAGTTTCAGAGCTTTGCCCGGAACCTGGCCCAATACCCATCGTATCACATGATGATCATGAGAGATTAGAGTTAGTGGGAACTTCCATCAGTGTCTCCATTATACCACTCACTGCAGAAATCAAGCATTGTGCTAAGTGAAACAAGCCAGTTAGAGAAAGACAAGTACCATATTATTCCACTCATATGTGGAATCTAATGAACACGATAAACTAACCAACAAAATAGATATAGAACAAATGACAGCTGTCAGAGGGGAGGGGGCTAGTGGGATGGGTGAGAAAGGTGAAGGGATTAGCAAAGAGAAAACACACCCACAGACACAGACAACGGTACGGTGATTACCAGAGGGAAAGGGAGGTGGAGGAGGTAGGAGAGGGTGCAGGGGTAACAAATGGTGATGGAAGGAGACTTGACTTGGGGTGGGGAACACACAGTACAACATACAGATGGTGTGTTATAGAATCACACCCCTGCAGCCTATATACTTTTATTAACCAATGTCACTCCAATAAATTCAATAACAATTATTTTCATTAAAAAGAAAAGGAAGCCCTCTGTCTCTCGGGTTCTATTGTCCGTTCGCACACCCTCAGCAGTGGGGCGCTCACTAACTCATTGGACAGCACGATTTGTAGTGGCTCAAACTAATAGCAAAGTGTTCTTTCCTGTCGAGCTGAAAATGGCCTCGCTGCAACCTTTACCTTATTGGTCCCATTCCTCCCTGTCCTCCCCTCCCCCAAACTGGGTACTAGCCATCCTCACCTATTTGAAAACTGCTGTCGGGTTCCCTTTAAAATTCTCTTTTCCCCAAATGGGCCAGTCTGGGCTGAATCAGACAGCAGTCCGTCATACACGTTTCTAGATCATTCCTCCTCTAGCCCTTCTTTGACGTCCAGTTCGTCCCTGTGGTTCTGTGGGGAGTACTCAGGAAGGTCGTATGGTACTGAGAGGTCAAAGGCATAGGTCTGACCACTGACCGCGTTTCTGTGCCTCTGAGCCCCAGGGCTGAGCACTCAGAGGGGCGGCACCCACTCTCACAGCAGCGGCTGCTGAGGCCCGAGGGGCATGTTGCCACCACAGTGACCACGCGCGTTCCCCTCCGGCCTGGGTAAGAGAGCTTCTCTCTCGTTCGTCTTTCCAAACTGACGTGAGCTGGAGGGAAGGAGCCCGCCCAGTGAGGACGAGGGTGACATCGGGCTCAGTGATCACCGTCAGGGAGGAAGGAAGCCGTGTGTGGAGGGATGAGGCTGAGTAGAAAGCCAGGGGCCCCGGGTGGCGAAGGGGCGGGCACAGGGGGTGAGTGGGAACCGTACTTGAGGGTGAGTGGAAACTCTCACTCCAGGAGCAGGACTCGGGGGTGGCAGTGTTATGGGGTAGGGGACTGAGTCATGAAAAAGTTACAGAATGTTACAATATTATAGAGTAAAGGGTTATGAGGGGGGAAATGAAACATGAGAAATTGAATGTGCTCGGAGGGAGAGGGGGGATGTATGAGTAAGAAGTGCGTCAGAGTCAGTGGAAGAAGGATTGTTAGATTGTCTTAGAAAAACAACGTGTTATGATATGCTCCAGCCAGGTGTGACTCTGTTTAACCTTAATGGAATGCTTTGTAGTTAATTTTTCTTAACACTGTCTTGCTATAAAGGATCATACTGCACCCTTGGTCTCTGCCACATGCCTCGAGGCTTCCCAGAGCGGGAAGGTACGGGCTGTGGTCAGCTGGCCAGCTTAATAAAAGGCTTTCAAATTTAAATTCTGAGTTGGTGGTCTATCTCGTTGAGCCAACCCATAACAGCAGCACTGGCTACGCCTTCACCCTGCTCTGTGTGGCCACAGCAGAGGGGGAGGGGCCACAGTGCAGAGCAGGTGCCCACATGAGAGGGGCTTCACTGTCCTTCCCCCCTCAGTGTCACAAACACGGCCAGCTACAACCTGACCCAGCGAGAGATGCTTTTAGCAAGGCCTCTGTCCATCCCAACCCCGGGGGGCGGGGTGGGGGTCCTACCTGCTGAGCACCTGGCTACCCCAGAGGCAGCGCTGCCCTTCTCGCAGGTTCCTCTGATAAGATTGGGGGGCGGGGGTTGCCATGGACTTATTTTCAGGAATATTGCAGCCGGCAGTATACTCCCAGACTCGGAGGTCATTCCCAGCACAGTGAGATCTTAAACACCAAACGAGGCGGCAGAAGAAAGTGCAGGCCTGAAAAGTAGGAAGATGGAGGGAAGCTGACTGCTGAGCGAGGTCACCTGACTCATCGGAGCCCAAAGGAGTCATGGGTTTCGGTGGCCGGGCTGGCCCTGTGCCCGGGGTCGCAGCCGGGGCAGGAGGACGCGGAGGCGGAGGCGGTGGGGGAGGCGGAGTGGGGCTGTCACAGGTGCAGTGTGGCAGGCTCTGGTCCTTCTCGGTGTGTGTGACACCTGAGGGCAGAGGCCACGTGCCAGGGCGTGCGGGGGACTCTGCAGGGAGTCGCGTGGGCATTGTGTCGTGTGGTGCGGGGAGGGGACACGCTGGCCACCACACCAGCTCCCCGAGGTGGGTCCCAGCAGGAGGGCCACACAGCATCAGTGACGACCCCAGTGCCCCTCCTCCCGAGTTCTGCGAGTGTTAGACGAAGACCTAAGCTGGCAGCGGCCCCCTGTGGTGGGGTGTGCTCCGAGCG
>NW_005871327.1:948703-949351 GCF_000147115.1 Myotis lucifugus | reverse complement strand
CACACACACCCGCACACAGCACGCACGCACACACACACACACGCACACACACACACACACCCGCACACACACGCACGCACACACACATGCGCGCACACGCACACGCACACGCACACACACGCACACGCACGCACACACACACACACGCACGCACACACACAGCAGGAGCTGGCTGGAGCCAAAGCATCAGTTCCCACAGTCTCTTCCAGTCCCCTCTGTGCTCAGTGAAAAGGCACAATAAAAAGCAAGGACGGCCATTTAGCACTGGGGGTCCGAACAGGAGCCCCCCTAAGTCCCACAGCCCAGGAGCAATGAGGCATTTAGTCAGCTCAGTCACAGGAGGAGCTGTTCAGAGAAGCTACCCTCTTGTCATCTTGGGCTGATGGAAGCCAGGGGACTCGGCCGGGCCTCCTGCTGCCCAGGGGCTAAGCGATCGGGCAGCCTCGCCTGCGGAGCCCCATGCACCGGTGTGGACGACCCATCAGGATCCAGGGACCTGGGTGCGACTCCGGGGCCTGCCCGAAACGGCCGCAAGCGTGCACCTCATTTCCTCTCTACTGGGTCTACGTTAAAGTTCCTGTTGGACCCAATATTCCAGAGCCCAGCTCTCCGCACAGGCCGGGGTGCATCGGGACCTCGACTCCAGGG
>NW_005871327.1:932561-948603 GCF_000147115.1 Myotis lucifugus | reverse complement strand
ATCCCGCGTCTCCAGGTGGCCAGGCCCAGGGCTGCTTCTTCTTCTCTCAGGAGGCCGGTGAACGAGGACGCGTCCGGGAAGCCTGTGAGGTTCCTGAAGGAAAGCACTGGGTCTAAGAGGAAATGTGCTAGACAGCAAGGCATCACCCGCAAAGCCAAGGGAGTCACAGGCGGGGGTAGCGGGCCCCGGGGAACAGCACCCCAGCATCACAGTCGGGTCAGAGGTCAGGAGGAATGCAGTTCCCACTAAAGAAAGACAACAAGCCCCTGCAGTGATGAATGGTTGGCCAAGCCCTTGCACACACTCCGTCTTGTTTCTCATCGAGGAGACTCGCACAGGACACAGACCCTGTGAGAGAGTATCTGTCCTCACCATCCTTTAAAACGAAGAGAGCCTGAGACTCGGGGAGGGCACGTTTTAGTCAAGTTCCCCCAGCTGTTAAGCAGCAAAATCAGCAATTGAATACAGATCTTTTGGTGCCAAAATCCATGCACTTTCCGCTACATGGGGCCGCTTCTTCAGAGAGCCGAGCACCCGTGCCCTCCGACCTCCTGCCCTGCTGTGACCCGTCCATGAAAAAGGACCCTCTCCAGCGAGGAGTGAGCAGTTGGATCCCAGAGCCAGCCTAGAGCCCCCGCCAGCCAGGAAGTAGCGACTTCCAACGTGAGGTCTGGTCCCCCAGATGCAAAACATCCCTTCCTCGCAGAGCTTCAGAGTAAAGTAAGTTCAGATTCCAATCACCAAGGGAAATACGTTTAAATTCTAAGTCACCAAGAAAAACTCCAGAAAGAGTGTCTGTTGGGCCTCTACCCCACCGATATGCCGTGTTTAGCGGTGACTTATTGTCCCTTCCGGGTGCTATACGTCAGCACTTTGCATAAGCCCCTTGTCACTGTCAGCACCTACACTGTTCCGGGCACGTCTCTATGAGCTGCAGGGAGAGTAGTGAACCAAACGATCAAACCCCACCTGCCGAGGGTGTGTGTGTGTGTGTGGCGGGGGGGGGGGGGGACACAATATGCAAAATAAGTGGCATGTCAGGGTGATGTGAGGTGTGGCATACATCCCGTACTCAAGAGGGGTGGGTGGCAGGGCTGGCTGGGCCGGGGGCCGTGTGACGATGTGGAGATGTGGCTGGGCAGGTCTCTGCCTTGAGCAGCTCACCCGAGGACACGGGGTGGGGTGGGGCGGGGAGAGAAACCAGGTGGTTGTCTGGGGACAGGGTTTTCCAGGCGGGAAGAGAGTGTGCGTGTCCTCGGGAGAGAGGTCAGGTGCCTCTAGGAGCACCTCCAGCCCCCGTGGCTGGAGCAGGAGGAGCAGGGAGACAGGAAGAGGAGGGTAGAGGTCCAGGGGGCCATGGCGGCCATTGTCTGACATGGGTCTCCAATGCAGCTTCGCAACAGTTACAGCGGATTACCCTGGGTTAATGCGAAGAGGCATTTCATTGTTACTCAAGGTGGCTGCAGGCTGGTCAGGGGGTTAAATGCAGAATTTCTGATGCCAACGTTTGCTCTCTCTCCTCCTATCTCAGCGGTTCTCAACCTGTGGGTCACGACCCCTTTGGCAGTCGAACGACCCTTTCACAGGGGTCGCCTAAGACCATCCTGCATATCAGATACTTACATTATGATTCATAACAGTAGCAACATTACAGTTATGAAGTAGCAATGAAAATAATTTTATGGGTTGGGTCACAACATGAGGAACTGTATTTAAAGGGCCAGAAGGTTGAGAACTACTCTCCTATCTGAAGACCCTGCTGCCCCCTAGTCCTGGATAGAGACTCCAGGCAAACAGCTGTGGCCACAGCACTTGTAAGTCTTGATGCACATCTCCCAAGGGTAAATACTAAGAAAAACATCATTAGGGCATGGTAAGGAGAGGCAAAGTGCATTCTAAGATGTTGCATCCGCTGCGTTGGGGTGTAGAACCCAGACAATGGGTGCTTTGTCTGCAGCAGCAGGAAGGAGGCAGAAGAGAGGAAGCGCGGCTGCCAGTAGGGAGACGCTGAGCCCGGGCACCTGAGGGCACCTGAACAAGCAGCGATCAAAGGGGCCGATGAGGGCAGCCCCCCGGGAGGCCCGGCCAGGGCCTTGAGGGCCAGGCGGAGGTGTCCTGCACCCGCTGCCCAGGAAACCTGCTGAGACGCACGCAGAGAGAGTGCTGTCCCGGGCTCTGGTCCCAGTCCCTTCAGCCAAGGCCACCGAAGCCAAAGAGCCAAATCTCTCTTCCCCAAGTTATTTCAACATCGGCAAACACGGCGGGTCGGTCACATCCTGCCCCCCAGAAAGCTCTGTCCCTGTGATGGCGCTTCCTGCTGAGCCAAGGGCCCCGCGCAGACTCCCAAGCTCACCTCACTCGTTCACGCCTGGACTCCAGGCCGTGCGGGACCTCCCAGCGCAGGTGCCCGGACTCCTAGGTATGACCCCTGAGATGCAAGCCATTTCCTGTGCAAACAAAGGGACAGGAGAGTTTATTTTTATTTTATTATTTTTTAAAATATATTTTTATTGATTTCAGAGAGAAAAGGGATAGAAACATCAATGATGAGAGAGAATCATTGATCAGCGGCCTTCTGCAGGCCCCAACTTGGGCATCAAGCCTGCAACCTGGGCATGTGCCCTGATTGGGAATTGAACTGTGACCTCCTGGTTCATAGGTCAACACTCAACCACTGAGCCACACTGGTCAGGCCAGGATAGTTTATTGACCCAAAGAGGCAGCGGGTGATGAAAGGACTGGGCTCACTCCTGCAGAGGAGCAACCAGACATCACCCCGGCAGCAGCGGCTCTCGGGATGGGCTCTGCGGGCTCCCAGCCCCTCCAGGGTTCCATCGGAGCAGCTCACCTCCTGGGGGCGCTGCCTGTCCTCCCCCGCTGTCCCCGGCTTCCTGTGGACGAGTGATGGGTTCTGAGACCACATCCTGAAGGGGCCCCGGACAGCACAGGCTGGTGAGAACAGTTACAAGAGAGTCGGGGTCCGGGAAAAACAAGGGAGCCATTCTGGGGAGGGGCATGGTGTTGTCCCCGCAGAACCTGACCGACACCCACAGAGTCTCGCCTGTGAAAGGCTGAGGGGACTTGCGGCTTCCTCTGTGGGGCAGTTTCAGGAACTCCAGGAAAAACCCAGCATGCTCTCAGAACTCCTGGCTCAGGCGCCTGGAATTCCTTTCACTTACAAGCTGAGGAGTGAGTATAATTTGAGGCGTCCCTCTCCCCCCAATACCTAGGAACAGCAGCATCTCGAAGTCAACTCCTGAGAGGAGGTTGTCATGGGAGTAGAGGGATGAGGTGGTATTCGTTGTCTATTGCTGACAATCCCCAAACGTAGAGGCTTAAAACAGCACACATTTACTGGCTCATGGTCTGCAGATCAAACACCTGGGCAGCTTGGCTGGGCCTGCTCAGGTCTCACAAGGCCAAGATCAAGGTGCCGGCCGCGCTCATTCCTTCCTGGGGGTTCTGGGGCAGAGCCCACCTCCAGAACCTCCCAGGTTGTTGGCAGAATCCACTTTTCCCAGTTGTAGGACCGAGGTCCCCATTCTCTTCTTGACTATTGACCAGAGGCGGCCTGCATGCCCTGGCGATGGCTCCCTTTGTCCACGTTCAAAGCCAGCGATGCAGGCTGGGTCCTCAAGCTCACCCCCTCTCCTCCGCCTCATCTCTCCTGCTGCTTCCTCCACGGAGTCTCCCCAACTCCAGCCGGAGACACTCCTCTGCTTTTGAGGCCAAAGTGATTGGACTGAGCCCATCTCGTAACTCAGGACCATCTCCGTCTAAAATCTGTTGCCTTAACTACATCTGCAAATTCTCCTTTGGCCTATAACCTAGCATACTCACAGGACCCTGCATTGGCGTGTGGGTGTCATTGGGAAGGGGCCTGTGCTCTACCACAGAGGTGAGGGTTAGAGGTCACGAACCTGATCCCTCTTTACCTCACAATTACAATGACGCAGCCGAAACTCAGCAGCATGAAGAAACTTAACCCAGGTCATAGGGCTGGTGCTTGGCTGCATTGCAATCTGCTCACAACTATGTTAGCTCGGAGACAAACAGAATGTTAGACCCAGGAGAGCCTTACCGATGATCCATCCCAGGAATTCTTGCCCTGCATCTGTTGATTTGGAGTCCATGGGTCTACCAGGGAGAAGAAAGCCAAGAGAAACCGAGAACAAGGATGAGTACAAGTAAGAGCAGGCCTTCTTTTTTCTTTTTCTTTCTTTCTTTGAGATAGGGTCTATGGTTTCATAAGAACCTCAGAGATCGCCTACACCATCCTAGCTAATAAAAGAGAAACATGGTAATTAACATACGACCGCTACCCTTCCCATTGGCTAATCAGGGCGATATGCAAATTAACTGCCAGCCAAGATGGCGGCCGGCAGCCAGGCAGCTGGAAGCGAACATGAGGCTTGCTTGCTTCAGTGAAGGAGGACTCCAACGTTCCCCCCCCCTGCCTTGCCAGCCTCTGAGCTGGCAGTTTGAAACATTGTAACAAATATAGAAGCTAAACAAAACCCCAGAAACCAGCTTTCAGCTGGCCGGGATCTCAGAGCTGGAGATGATACAGTGTTTCGATTATAGAACTGAAACAAACCAGATACCTGCTCTCAGCAGCAGAGGCCTTGGCCCAGAATAAAAAAAAAGAAAAAAAGGAGCGGTTGGGAGATTCAGTCACCCACCAGCCTGAAAACAGCCCTCAGCCCCTCACCCAGACTGGCCAGGCACCCCAGTGGGGACCCCCACCCTGATCCAGGACACCCTTCAGGGCAAACCAGCCAGCTCCTACCCATGCACCAGGCCTCTATCCTATATAGTAAAAGGGTAACATGCCTCCCAGCACCGGGATCAGCGTGACAGGGGGCAGCGCCCAAACCCCCTGATCGCCCTGCGGCTGTGTATGTGACAGGGGGCGGGGCCACAACCTCTCTATCCGCCCTGCTCTGTTCGTGACAGGGTGTGGCGCCCCAACCCGCCCCCCCCACGGGCCCTGCTCTGTGTGTAACGGGGCCCAACCCACCCCCCCCACGGGCCCTGCTCTGTGTATGACGGGGCAGAGCCATAACCTCCTCATCGGCCCTGCCCTGAGTGTGACAGTGGCGGTGCCCCAACCCCCTGATCTGCCCTGCTCTGTGTGTGACAGGGGGCGGTGCCCCAACCCCCCAATCGGCCCTACCCTGAGCATGACTGAGGGTGGCATCGCAACCTCCCAATCCGCCCTGCTCTGTGCATGACAGGGGGTGGCGCCCCAACTCCCTAATCGGCCATGCTCTGAGCCCGACCAGGGGCTGCACCTAGGGATTGGGCCTGCCCTCTGCCACCTGGGAGCAGGCCTAAGCCCCCAGGTCATTATCTCCCGAGGGGTCCCAGACTGCGAGAGGGCACAGGGTGGGCTGAGGGACCCCCTCTCCCCTCCGAGTGCACAAATTTTTGTGCACCGGGCCTCTAGTAAAAGATAAAGAAGCACCAATCTCCACGCCTCGTTCACTGAGTTTCTTTAATCATCACCAACCCATTTTGTGGCTGTGAAACTCAGGCACCTAGACTTGAACTTAGATCTCTGCAGACTTCCCCTTACTCACCTCCACCAGCAACTCCCATTTCTTTCCTAAGTTGGTTCCATCTATCAACAGCCATGTAGTCCTCCAGGGAAGGGGTGTTTAAGGATGGGAGCTGACGAGATAGCATGTCCCCTCGGCCTTCTCTGTCATCGTCATCCTACATCTCCATGAGCACAGGACTCTGGGGAGCCGGGAGGGGAGGGAGCCTGGGAAAAGGGCAGGGCTGTGTGGCTGTGAAACTCAGGTCAGTCATTTTAACCTTTTCCTGAACCGAGCCTTTTCAGTGGATTTTATTTGCTGCTCCTTGTTTTTCTGTGCCAGCCTCCTGCACACACTTCCTGCTGCGCCCACCTCTCTCCACTCCGGGTTTGATGCCCTCAAGGGCGCCCCACCTTTGTGCCAGGCCCTGCATTTAACTCATGAAGACAAACAGGCATGGCTTCGGCCTCCACAGAGCTTACAAGCTAATGTCTCAAGAAATGTTTTCCTTTCACAGCGAGTCCTATTAAACTGACAGTGTACAAGTATCGGTTATGTGACGATTATTGGTAATAAAGAGATTGATCTCAATCACTGACCAGAGATTTTAGCCATAATATTGCCTCAACATCATATGTGAGTAAATTCAGCAAAAATAATTATTAAAATAATTTATTGACCAGTGAGATAGCAACAGGGGGCCATTTTCCATAATTGTCCGGTTATGGAAACAGAGTAAAAACATTAAAATGATATGATTTCTTATAACCAAATTTCAAGATAATATTATATACTAAGAGAATAAAAACTAATAACACAGTAGCCCTTTCTTTGATTTTTCTTTTAATTGTAGCAAAATAAAATGGAAAATAAACAATGGAAGAAAATGCCCTCTGGGACACATATAAAAGTAAAAAATGTGGAAGCAAAAAAAACAACAACATTCAAATAAGATTATCACCCTCTAGCTTTGCACAGTGGAAACAAACAGAATGGTCTGACTTAAAAACTCTGAGCTTCAATATTTCTCATCTGTAAAATGATATCTGCCCTTCTGTATTTTAAAAGTAAATTTTAAAAATTAAATTATATTGTGTATCTATAAGAATTACTATCTCGATGAGAATACATATACCACAATAAAATACCTTGAAAACAGAAGTAGGTTTTTCAAAGTATTGTTAGTGTTAGGTTGCTGTGCCTTCTTTAACACCTCGGTGACAAAGGGAGCTTTGAAGGACCCGGGAGGTATCACGTTCTTAAGAAAAGAAACCACTCCAGGCACCTGTAGGAAACCCAGGAGGAGCCATTGTTTTTTCAGTTTTGCTGTGACTTCCTAAGGGAATCTTTGTCTTTGGGGATTTTGGCAACCACTGAACACATCCTGTGTCACCACAACATAAGGGTCCGGGCACAGAAAACAGAGAATTGACCTAGGGGGACGCGGGGCAGTGTGGCTGTGTGAGCCCTCCGTCGACTTGCTTGTGCTTTTGTGTGATGTTCAGAGAATGAAATTAACGCGTGGGGGCTGGTAGAACTCAAAAGACAGACCTGCAATGCAACCTGCAGAGAGCACCCCCCCTATTGCCACGGAGTTGACAAGACAAAGGTGAGAGTAGTCACGGGTGCTGTCGTCATCATCACTGCCTCAAGGCATCACCTCTCCTTGGCACAGCTTTGCAAAAGCCAGTCTTGCTCATGACGACATCTTAAATAGAGTAGGTCTCAGTAAATATTTGTTGAGTGTATGAATGTATGATTCAGCTTTTATGGAATTATTTGGTTCAAAAATATTGAAATAATACCAGAACAGCTAGCTAAGCTGCAAAGAGCTTTATTGTCACTATGGTGACACGCAGATCAGCTCTGCTGGCTGTGATCTACCATCATGGCCCTCCATCACCATGGAGGCCAGCCTCTCTAGCAAAGGAGGACCTCTGGCTCCTCAACCAAGCCTCCCTCCACTGTGCACAGTCCTCCCAAGCCAAGAGCCGGTAGATGGGAGGAAGGCAGGAAACAGAGACTGGCTGGCCTGTGCCTAAGCCCTCACTATTACCACATGAATGACTTGGAGTCGTGTGTAAAATGGAAGAGGTTAGGCTTGTTTTCTTTCTCACAATTTATTTTTGTCTTAACATCCTTTAAACCCCGTGAAGGTCAGGCAGATCCAGATCCACAGCTTGCCATTGTGTGCCTCCTGCGTGGCCGGCAGCTGCTCATCCTTGAAAAGTCTTTGATTTCCACTGCAGACGGAGGGCAGTGTTAGAGTCAGGGGCAGATGTCCATTCGTGGGTAGGCACCGAAAAGGTAACGTCCCTTTTAACTGTTGGAGAGAGTCTTTAATTCATGTCTTGCCCATGGACAAGAATCTTCTGGTTGTAAGTCGAGGTCTTGGAACTGTGAAATGAATGTTACTAATTTATCAGACCCTATTACGTTATTAGTGAGTCATTGATGATAATGCAGAACATCTCCTATTCGTTTTCCTTATGTTTGGAAAACAAAAGGATTAAAAAATCAGCAATATTTAAGACAGAGTCATAAGAATAATAACTATCCTTAGTTCATTTTAGTCCCATAACCATTTTTGTTTATCCTGATTACTTGCCAGTATTTTTTATGAGTTCAGTTATTCCTCAGAGTTCTATAAATCTTCATCCAGTTCAAAGATATGCCCTGCTTGGAAGCCTGCAGTTTAGAATAAGTCAGAGTCCTTTTCATGGATTTTTCTAAAGCTGTAACATATCTGCAAATGCATCAGAGTAAAACTGTGACTGCCTATAAATGACAAAGCTTGAAGTGACATGGTTAGGGATTTGACTATAATGCAATTGATAAAAAGCTTTGCTTTTCTATAAGAGATAACATTCCAAGACAACAATTTCTTGGTAAATAATAATTACTGTAAAGTGACACAGAGAATAATATAAAGACTACATATATTTAGATTGAACACACAATTTTAACATATAAAGAACAAATGATGTGCAGGATTTTAAAACCCTGTACATGGTTTATTGGAAGTGTGTACTGAGCATTGGAAATGATTCACAAATTCCCAATGTGTGGACCGCAAGTACCTGGAGTACCACTGTCGGACGCCCCCACAGGGAGCCATCACTCTTGGCTTGCCTGGTGTCCCCCACTGGACACCTGCTACCCCTGAGAGCTTCCTGTTTGAACTTGGCTCTGAAACTTTGCAAGTTCCTTTCTGAAGCAGACTGAAACTTCTGGAACATCCATTTTAATAAAATATATGTACACAAATAGAACATAATAATTATTATTAATTTTCATTTGACAAAGCTTCTCATGTAGTTTCAAGTATATTAAATTGACCTAATTTCATGTAAAAACATTTCTTTTATTTTTCTTATTTTTATTTTTAAAATATATTATATTGATTTCAGAGAGAAAGGGAGAGGGAGAGAGAGATGAAAACATCAATGATGAGAGAGAATCATTGATCGCTGCCTCCTGCACGCCCCCCACTGGGGATCAAGCCCACAACCTGGGCATGTGCCCTGACCAGGAATCCAACCATGATCTCCTGGTTCACAGGTCAACGCTCAACCACTGAGCCACACCAGCTGGGCAAGAATTTTTTTAAATAAACTTAAAACTTTCACAAACTTTTATAACCTTCACGACATTTAATAAACCTTCCTACAACTTTCACAACCAGGCTCCTGAGGTTGGGGGGGGGGGGTTGGGGGTTTGAGGAGAATGGAAGTCACCAGGCTCCAGTTGCCCGGATGTGGGTCCTCCGGAGAAGAGTGGAAAGTGCCTGATTTAGACTCTTGCTCACCTGGAAGGAGGGGAGGAGAAGACAGAACTAGTTAGAGGGGTCCCAGGGGATCTGGACCGAACCCCAACAGTGCTGGCCGGCTTCAGCCTGCTTGGAAGGTTAGGTGACGCGTGCAGGGCACCCTAGGGTAGAATCGGGCTGAGGGAGCAGTACCAGGTGCTTGCTGCTGTGATGGGCATTTTTAGGGTCTTCTCCAGGTATTAGTCACGGCTCCCCACAGCTTCCTTCCGAGCAGGGGAGCTAGTGCCGGAGCTCTTGCGTGATGTAAGTCAGCGAAGCTGCTGGGGAAGCCCAGGGAGGTGGGGCTGGCCGGGCACACCTGTGCTGTCCATCAGACATAGGCACTGAGAACAAGTGCCTATAAAACATCATGCACTCAACCAAACCACAGCAAACAACACTAGGGGACAGCCAGTGTGCCTGGCTTGTTCTAAATCTTTCTCACAACCCTGCCCTGCAAGGCGCTCCCGTCCTGCCAGGCATCCCGGAAGCTCACAGATCCTGGACTGAGTTTCCCAGGGGTGTATGCTCCCCACCCCAGCCAGCCACAGCGACCCCCGGTGAACGCTTTCTCCTTGCGAGGGGTCTGACCTTGGCCATCTGCACAGCCTGTGGTGCACCTGCTGCCTGGGTTTTCTGGCCGGACCATGGTCTGCGATGACTCTGTACCATGCGGGTGGGTCTGCTTTTTGTTTATTCAAAGGGTATTTATTGAGCATTACCATGTTCTATACTAGAAACAGACTCTGTGTGTGTGTGTGTGTGTGTGTGTGTGTGTGTGTGTGAGAGAGAGAGAGAGAGAGAGAGAGAGAGAGAGAGAGAGAGAAAACATGGTTCAGAAGCCCCCCTCGCCTCTCTCCTAGGCAGTACAAAGTCAGGAGTGAATAGAAATTGTGTCTCTATTCATCTGTTCTCATCTCGGGCCACTCGACCCACCCCATTCCTAGCAGCCTCCATCCCCACACTGACCCTGGCTCTGCGAGGCTGACCTTCAACCTTTCACCTGATGTGTGTCTAGCTCTGAGCTTAGTGGTTCAGGTGGGGGTTTGTGCACAAGAGAGAAAATAAGACCCAGTCCTGGGGACACAGGACGCGCATTCAGAAAGCTGCCCGGGACCCGAGACATGTGCAGTGACAGTGACGTGTGAAGTTGTGCGGACAAGACGGTGAGCGCTGGAGGTGGAGAGAAGAGATGAAGAGGATGCGAGTCCAGGGAGGACTCTGGTATAAGCCGCCCTACCCTCTCCTGGTGAGTTCCATTGCACTTCTTTTATTGTTTCTGTTTTATTCCACATTAATACCCCTTTCATGATTAAAATTTAATGCGTTCATCATAGAAAAATTGAAAGAAGAGACAAACAAAGAAGGAATTAAAAACCACCCACAATCCTATTATCCAGATGTAACCACAATGAACACTTTGGTATTTTTCCTTCTGAATACACACATTTTTACTTTACTGGAACAATTCTGCTTTGAAACTTGCTTTTTTTTCCCATTTAATATTTTGTCCTTGAACTTTCCCCCACATAATTAAGTCCTCTCATACAACACACTTCTTAGTGGCTGTATAATGTTCTGTCATATTGATGTGCTATAATGTACCTGAGAAAACTGTCCTTTCCTCTCCAAGATCGGCCTCCCTGCCTCATATTCCCATGAAGGCCAGACTTGGAAAGCCACCCTCAGGGCCCCGGAAGCCAGCAATGCATGGTTTGTGCCCGTCCTTCCCTGAGACACCCACCGTCACGTCTAGGTTCACAGCCACTGAAGTGACAACCGAGCTTGAGGCCACCACGCAGGTGATGGAAGCGCAGCCAGGTGCTGGGAGGGGTGGGGCTGGGACAAGGAGTGCCAATGGCCAGATTGCGGGCAGCACCAAAGCCTCCCTCACAGGCCGCGCGCAGGAGTGGATGCTGCCAGCCCCTCAGGGCCGCTTGGAAAGGCACAGAAAGGCACATGTGGGAATGGATTTGGCTCCATTCTCGAGAGGGAAGGTGGGCGGCTTTGCTGCCTGGGAAACGGGCTTCGAGTCTGTGCTTCCTGGAATTCTTAATGCTCCTCTCCTGCAAGGCGCCCTGTTCCTGACTAAGGAGTCTTATTATTTGGCATTTACAGGCAGCCAAGTTTTGGCAATGCCTGTCCAATTCTTCACGCTGGGGAGCGGTCCTGAAGCCTGGCTCCCGACCTCGCTGCTCACCCCCACCCAGCACCCTTCTGCATGCTGGCATTTTCCTTCCACTCTGCAAGCTGAGAGGGGAGGGAATTTGCGTGAAGGACTCCGGTGTGGTTAGAGCAGTGGTTCTCAACCTTCTGGCCCTTTAAATACAGTTCCTCATGTTGTGGTGACCCCCAACCATAAAATTATTTTCATTGCCACTTCATAACTGTAATGTTGCTACTGTTATGAATCGTAATGTAAATATCTGATATGCAGGATGGTCTTAGGCGACCCCTGTGAAAGGGTTGTTTGACCGCCAAAGGGGTCGCGACCCACAGGTTGAGAACCGCTGGGTTAGAGGGACGCTAACGCCGTGGTGATTGTTGAACGTTGCCCATGACACCGAGCACCTATCCGAAACCTCCAAAGCTTTGCACAAAAAGAAGCAAAATTCAGCCTGAGACTATGCTTCCCCTGCATGGAGGTCGCAGGGGTGGGGACGGAGCGGGGCAGGGGTGATTCCCTCTCTCGGGAAATCGTGCTTCAGCAGCTGCTTCAGAATCAGTGGCATGGGATCCACTGTGGGTAAATGAGACACGTGCCCAAGAGCCCAGTGAAGCTCGGGCACGTGGCCACACTTCGTACACAGTAGTAACTGCTCGCATATTCTGAGCTCCACTGTCCAGGCACTGGTTACGCATTTTATACCTAATAACATACTTAGTCACTAAAACAACCTTTTGGAGTAAGTTACCCCAACTTTAGAGATAAGATCAAATAACGTGCAGGTCATCCCCAGTAGGGGGTGTGCAGGAGGCAGCTGATCGATGTTTCTCTCTCATCGATGTTTCTAACTCTCTATCCCTCTCCCTTCCTCTCTGTAAAAAATCAATAAAATATATTTTAAAAAAAGAATTTAAAAAAAATAACGTGCAGGTAAGTAATTAGCATAGATTAAGTAACCCTACAGATAAGATTAAATGCTTTGAATATTACTTAGTTGACTTCTCCTTACCTGTAGGAGTCCTGTCCTCAGCAAAGATCCACTGAGCACTTGATCCCACCAAGGCTTCGATTACATACCTTGTTGGGAACCAGGGGAAGGGAGACGGAGCTGTGATCCTAAGAGCGTTCCAGCCCAGAATTCTCACCATAACCCTAATGGTTCAGCCGCTGCTAGTGTTTGGGGATCCTGTCACTATTTTAACACACACACACACATCTCTGCATTCAAGAATCTTGAAATCTCTTATGGATAAAAATCACAGACATTTGGGGGGGGGAGGGGATAAAAAACAGGATAATACAACACAATAACTAGACTTACCATACTATCCTATATAATAAGAGCATAATATGCAAATCGACTGAACAGCCAAACAGCCGAATGACCATCCAGACAACCATACGGGACCATGCTATGACACCCAAGGTGGATGCGATGCGATTGGTCAGGGCCCAGCCATCCCCCAAGATCACCCCACAGAGGGAGGCCCAGGCCACTGACTGGTGGGCTGCGGTGGGTGGTAGGGCCTCTCTCTGCAGGAAGCTGGTGCCGACAGCCAGGGGAAGAAAGGCCTACTCTTGCATGAATTTCATGCATCAGGCCTCTAGTAGGAATATAAAAATAAGTGTTCCTTGCTCAAGAATTTTGTGATCTTGCTAGGAAGATACGATATATATGCAAATAACTATAAATAACTGCATTATAATGTGAACTCTATGAAAGCAGGAACTTGGACTGATCTCATTCATGGCTACAGTCTTAGGTTCTTGACAACCCAACTTAGGTTGGCACCTACACAATAACCACATACATCAATAAATAATTGTTGCATGAATGAATTAGCACATAGCCAGTGTGTTTAGGAGGAGCTTTTGAGCACATATGCAGAGGTTGAGTGTTATCTATTTCTGGGAAACAACTCCAACCTTTAGCAGGCTAGGACTCTGCAGTGGCCTAGCTGGGTGGTCCGGCTCAGGTGGCCCTGTGGCTATGGCCAGGCTGTTGCTACCGGCTAATGTCAGTGGCCGGAGGACTGCTCCTCCCTGGCTGCTGGCTTCCCTGGCAGCCTCAGTCCCTCACCTTGTGGCCCACTCAGTCAGGTTGTTCAACATGGAAGCTGGTTTCTCCCAAGAAAGAAAAGCCACCAAGATGGCAGCTGCAATGTCTAGTGTAAACTGTTCTCAGCCGATACATGCTATTACTTCTGCCATCATCTACTGGGCACAGAGCACTAGACACTGGTGCATTGTGGGAGGGACTCCACAGAGGGCAAGTACCAGGACGCGGGGTCATGAGGGACATCCTGGAGGCTGGCTGCCACGGCCCTAAAGTCACACTGTTTGGGCTCATATTTCAGAGACAAGAGGCTGGTGCTGAAATCCAGTGCATTATTCATGAGGCTTATGAAAGCTTAAAGAATCATGTGTGATTTGATTTCTGGTAAACTGAATGGTATTTTAAATGTATGCAGGGAGATTATACATACATACAGTATATATATATGCAGAAGGCTATTTCAAAAATTTAGAACTCCCTAAAGGTCCAAGTATAGGAGATTAGCTGAGTAAACTCTGATATGTTCACTATCATGGAATGCTGCCTAGTGTAAGGAATGTATAAGGAAGATCTCTATGAACCAACATTCAGTGATTAGCAAGAGACATTGTTAAGTGAAAAGAAGCAAAGTACGCAGAGTATCCTTTGTGTAAGAGAGAAGAGAATGAAAAAGTGCACATATTTATCTTTATAAAAAGAAACAGAAAGAATAAGCCAGAAAACAATGACATTGGCTGTCGACACGGGTGTTGGAAAAGGGAGGTGGAAGGGCCATGGGAGGGAGTGGCATAGGATTGTTCTTAGAGAAGAAGAGTATCTTTTGTATATGTTTGCCTGTGGGAAGCATGTTTATCCTTCATAGTTAAAAGATATGTATAATATATAATTCCATCAACAAGGATGCGAAGGGGGAAGCACAAACAAAAGCAAATGGAAATATATGAACCTTGAGGTATCTCAGATAGATTGTAAAACCACACAGAAAGGGAGCAGATGGAGCAAGCAGTCTAATTGAAGTATCTTTTGAAGATGGTATTTGATTATATGCCTGACAGTATTATTTTATTTTTATTTTGTTTATTTTTTCCCCCAACAATTTCAAACACCCCTTTCAGGGAAGGACTGTATCTCTCCTAATGTGACATCCTGTGTGCCTGGAGCCATGTCACTCCCACGGCCACGGTGCTGACAGGGAGAAGGCCAAAGGCATAATTGCCACAGGGCTCTGGGTCCAGAAGCATGACACCATGTTTGGCAGATAGATTTTATGGAAAAAGAAAAAAAGACAGAGAGAGAGAAATTTCAGAAACTGACCTCAGAATTCCAAAATTCCAAGTAAGGGATAAGATTTTCCATGACAGACTTTGTTTTTGAGGGAAGTGGAGATAAGGTATGAAGACTCGAGATAAACAACTCCCACAGCCTTCTTCTGGGGCAGCTCTGGGGACCAGATTAATCTTCACATGTGACATGCAAGTTTGTGGCTGTGCAGCCTCAATCGCTGAACTGAGGGGAAGGTTCCCAGTCCCCAGCCCCCATGGATAACGCAGGCAGGGAGGCCAGTCCTTGGTCCTAGTCCTCTGGCCGGATCATTCAGATCCAGAGACGGTGTGACAGGGGCCCCTGGGCCCAGGTGACCCCATCCTTACAGGCCCATCTGGTTAATTAGGAGAAAGGCCTAGCAGACATTCAATTATGTCTGAAAGGCCATGTAGACATTCAACTCTACATGCCTTAGAGTTCTGCCAGTTCAGTAAAGAAGGAGGAACTGCTAGATGAAGTAGGGTGCTGCCACCGAGCCCACTGCCCCAGAGCCCACTGCCATGGCGCCCACTGCCACAGAGCCCACTGACACAGAGCCCACTGCCATGGCGCCCACTGCCACAGAGCCCACTGACACAGAGCCCACTGCCATGGCGCCCACTGCCACAGAGCCCACTGACACAGAGCGCACTGCCACAGAGCCCACTAACACAGAGCCCACTGCCACCGAGCCCACTGCCACAGAGCCCACTGCCACCGAGCCCACTGCCACAGAGCCCACTGCCAACGAGCCCACTGCCACCGAGCCCACTGCCACAGAGCCCACTGCCACCGAGCCCACTGCCACCGAGCCCACTGCCACCAAGCCCACTGCCACCGAGCCCACTGCCACAGAGCCCACTGCCACAGAGCCCACTGCCACAGAGCCCACTGCCCCAGAGCCCACTGCCACCGAGCCCACTGCCACAGAGCCCACTGCCACCGAGCCCACTGCCCACCGAGCCCACTGACACAGAGCCCACTGCCCCAGAGCCCACTGTCACAGAGCCCACTGCCACAGAGCCCACTGCCTCAGAAGCCCACTGCCACCGAGCCCACTGCCACCGAGCGCACTGCCACAGAGCCCACTGCCACCAAGCCCACTGCCACAGAGCCCATTGCCCCAGAGCCCACTGACACAGAGCCCACTGCCCCAGAGCCCACTAACA
>NW_005871327.1:931075-932170 GCF_000147115.1 Myotis lucifugus | reverse complement strand
GACTCCACCGAGCAGACTGTACTAGCGCCCGAGACCACTGAGACTGACTACACAGATCCTAATGCCACTGAGCCCGCTGACACAGAGCTGATGCCACTGATACCGATGACACAGAGCCCAATGCCACTGAGACAGATGCTACAGAGCCGGCTGCCACGGAGCTCGCTGCCATCGACTCCGATGACACAGAGCTCATTGACACAGAAGAGCCACTGCCACCAAGCCCACTGCCACCGAGCCCACTGCCACCGAGCCCACTGCCACCAAGTCCACTGCCACCGAGCCCTGTGCCACCGAGCCCACTGCCCCAGAGCCCACTGCCACCGAGCCCTGGGCCACTGAGTCCACTGCCACAGGGCCCACTGACAGAGCCCATTGCCACAGGCCTCACTACCACAGAGCCCACTGCCACACAGCCCACCGCTACAGAGATCACTGCTTGTTCGCAGGGTGGGCGCAAGCATGGACATTGGACACATAAAGAAAGAGAAATAAAAAGGAAGAAGGAGACGGAAAATGGAGGAGGAAGGAGGAAGTTTTATGTTAAGTTCTGTCAATATCTAAATTCAGTGACTATGTATAGACAGCCATTGATCTGTCCCAGCCAGTGAACTCCCTGTTTCTGCCCCGCTGCCTGTGAAATCTCACACACGGCACAGAAGTGGGTCGGACGACTGCAGGGAGGGCAGAGCTGAACCCACGCTCCCGGGCAATGGCAGGTCAGTGTTTCTGGGTGCGCAGTTCTCCGGAGAGTGGTCATTTAGTTGGGAAAGGGTGGTAGGCTAGAAGCGTGCACTGAAATTGTGCTTGACTGCAAAAACATTTTGTAAAAACTCGTATTTTATGCTTAATTGTGCTGGCTTGGCACGGGGTCTAAAGTTTCCTGCGTCTCCCTGTCGTGGCAGCTTTCTGAACCACTGCAATGGCCAGGCTCTGGGAGAGCCTCTCCGCGGCTTTGGCCAAGCTGGCCGACAGGACGAGGGATAAGCTGGTAACCTTTCCCCCGGCACGCCCAGGATCTTTGTAGGCTCAGAATCCCCTTTCATCGAGTCACTTGGGCCCCCTATTCCAGCCACCAATTTCTTTCTTCCTGGT
>NW_005871327.1:927592-929956 GCF_000147115.1 Myotis lucifugus | reverse complement strand
TTTTCTAGGGCAATGCTCAGAGTGTAGTCACTGGACCAAGCAGCAGCAGCATCACTTGGGTGCTTGTTAGAAATGCAAAATCTCAGGCCCCACCCCAAACATACAGAATCAGAATCTAAGTCTGGGGCTCGGGCACCTGGTTTTAACAAGTTTTCTAGGTCATCTGGTTGCCATCCTAAAGTTTGAGAAATACTATTCTATGGAACTCCATTTGTCACTTGGTATTTTTTCCCCCTTTCTCTGCTGTGTATTACTGACTGGAGTGATTTACCCACAATCCCTCACTCCACCCCACCAGGGGGCATTAGACAATGCCTGGAGACATTTTTGGTTGTCAACTTGGGCAGGATGGGGGTTCCATGGCATCTGGTGGGTAGAGGCCAAGGATGCAGATAAACCTCCTACAGTGCACAGGACAGCACCCTAACTGAGAATTATTTGGCCCAAAATGTCAATAATGTTGAAGTTGTGAAACCCACAGCCCTCGCTCCCTCCAATCCCGTATTCCTGTTCACCACCCTGTTGTGCTGGTGACTCAGCATCCAAGCACTACATGGAGAACCTCTCTAAAGGCCAGAAAGTGACCACCTCCCAGAAAGGACAGCTGCCTCCTTCATCTCTACTTCCCTGGCCAGTGAGGGCCTTCATTTCTGATAAACATTGTCTATGAGAGAACAATGACCCCTTAGTCTCTAAGGGAATGTCAGGGCCAAGCAATTGTCTTCTTGCCAAGAAGTGATGACACAGGAATGGGATGTCATCAACCCATTGTAGTATTGCAATTCTTCTCTGATTTTTGAGATGAAAGATGCGGGGCTCTGAAGGATGTTCAGTTTTATCCTTCATGATCAACCTTCGTAAGATAACTTTTCTGCTCCTCTCACCCCAAAACACATACCTATCCTGGTCTACTGGACATTAAAGGAACATGAATTAAATAATATGAAAAATATGAATTGTCTCTAAGGAAAAAATAACACTCCTACTACTATCATCAGTCCATCAAGATCTGCCTACCACAAGTCAGAAATTTTATTTATATCCATGTCAATATATTTGATTAATTTTTTAAAGAACCCTGAAATGTTGTTTTCCCTACTTAACTGCTAAAGAACTTGCCTAAAGAAATACAGCTAGTTTTGGTGAAGGCATCAAAAGTTCTTCTACCAGGTAACGATAATAGCAATTATGATTGCATTGGGCTTTCCAAGATTTTAAGTATAATTTATTATAGACATTATCCAAGTTGTACCTGTAGCTTAAGCGCTAGGAGAGTTCAGAGAAAGTATAAAATGTTTAGTGTGGCTAGAGAAAGTCTCATAGAGCATTTGGATGAGCTGGCCCCTGAAGGTGACATGGGTCTGAGAGTTGTTGCTGGTGTCATTGGGGGAGGTGGTAGAGGAAGGCTCACTTTAAACAGAAAGCATGAACAAAGACCGAGTCAAGAATAAGGGGCTATGCAGGGGAAACAAGGGAACAGGCAAACCAACAGGATCAGTTGATTCACGATGGTAGGAAGGAGGACGGGGTGGGTGTGGCAAGAGGGGTTAGATTATGCAGGCCTGAGTGATCCAGGCAGTGGGCCTAGGATATCATGAAATAGCCATTGAGAGATTTGGACGTGTGTAAGAAAGGTAATGATTTTGTGTCCTACTCAGTGTCACCTCAAAAAAGCCTTATCTGGCAGTGCCCTCCCCCCCCCCACTCACCATGATGTTGAGCTTTGTGTGTCACTTCCATGGTGTCCCTGGCCATGGCCCTACAGACTGTGAGCTCTCTGAGGAAAGAGTTGTTCTGGCTTACTTTTCCATGAGTCTCCAAGACCTGGTGCATAGGAAGTGCTCAGTGAATGAACGGAGCAATGAGTAAACACATTGTAACAGAGAACCATGTGCTCTTCCAACTCCTCAGTGCTGTTCCCAGGTGGGTGAAGGAGAGGAAGGCTGCTGGCCTAGGGGGTTGTAGAGTTGATGGCAGGAAAGTGCACAGCCAAAATTCCAGGGCCATCTCAGAGAGCTCACCATTGAATCTCAGAGAGCTCACCATGGAGTCACAGAGAGCTCACCATTCAATCTCAGAGAGCTCACCATGGAGTCACAGAGAGCTCACCATGGAGTCACAGAGAGCTCACCATTCAATCACAGAGAGCTCACCATGGAGTCTCAGAGAGCTCACCATGGAGTCACAGAGAGCTCATCATGGAACCTCAGAGAGCTCACCATGGTCACAGAGAGCTCATCATGGAGTCACAGAGAGCTCACCATGGAATCCTAGAGAGCTCACCATGGAGTCTCAGAGAGCTCACCATGGAGTCACAGAGAGTTCACCATGGAGTCACCAGAGAGCTCACCATGGAGTCACAAA
>NW_005871327.1:859300-927492 GCF_000147115.1 Myotis lucifugus | reverse complement strand
CACCATGGAGTCACAGAGAGCTCACCATGGAGTCACAGAGAGCTCACCATGGAGTCTCAGAGAGCGCACCATGGAGTCACAGAGAGCTCACCATGGAGTCTCAGAGAGCTCACCATGGAGTCTCAGAGAGCGCACCATGGAGTCACAGAGAGCGCACCATGGAGTCACAGAGAGCTCACCATGGAGTCACAGAGAGCTCACTATGGAGTCACAGAGAGCTCACCATGGAGTCACAGAGAGTTCACCATGGAGTCACAGAGAGCTCACCATGGAGTCACAGAGAGCTCACCATGGAGTCACAGAGAGTTCACCATGAAATCTCAGAGAGCTCACCATGGATCCTCAGAGAGCTCACCATGGAACCTCAGAGAGCTCACCATGGATCCTCAGAGAGCTCACCATGGATCCTCAGAGAGCTCACCATGGAATCCTAGAGAGCTCACTCCAGAAGACCACAGTTGGAGAGAGGACCTGAGGAAGCTCCCGGCTGAGGGGGACAAGGTAATGTGGATGAGAATCACCAAGGTAACCAAAATTTACTGGGGAAACATGGCCATCTTTACCCATTCTGAAACATGGTACATTTCAGACATTAGGAGACATTTAGGCATGACTTCCACTACGACCAAAGTTCTCTGCTCTTATGCAGAAAATAAGTCATATTCTTAATTTAAAATCTGAAAAATATCCATCTAAATGCTTCCCTCTTCCTGCATCCTCCACCCCCACCCATTCACATGGGCATGTGGACGAGTTCCCACCAAATGAGTCAGTCACATAGAACATTCGTCTCTTTGAGCAGATGTCACTGTAAAAAAACAACATTGCAGCATTGCACAAAGCTTACCAATGATGCCTGTCATGTAGCAACAGTGCCAGTGTAAGGAAAAGGGGTAATTTTGGTGGATTCAAAGGAGATAAGATTACTGTAATTACGGGGGACTGCTTCTCAGTAACCTCAGACAAAAGAAAGGCTGCTTTGTATCACCCTGAGCTCTGGGAAGGAGGAGGCAGGAACCTGGCAAGGAGGGAGGCTGTCCAAGGGGAGGAGGTGGGAGACAGCAGTGTTTACTGGTGCTGTTCTTGTGGCTGCCTTACCCCTATCTTGAGCTGAATGCTGTCCTAAGGGAAATCAAGAACTCTGAAGGTCAATGGAGAAGTCAAAGGATTTGCCTGGAATAAACTACCACCCTCTGTCCTCCCAGGTTGCCGAAATCCAACCCTTCTTCTCCAAAGCCCTGCTCAAGTCCTTTCCCTTCTGTGGAAGCACCCCATTTCTCTCCAGTCTGCAGAACTCCACCTCCTGCATGGCAGTGCCAGTCATAGGGGCTTTAATTAGGGTGGGTTTTATGACTTCAGCATGATGAACCAACATATGCTATTGTTATTTAATCTCCTATGTGTTCACATACACATTCCCTAGCCAGGTTGGCATCTCCTTGAAGAAGGCATGTGGTGAAGCCACCCTACCGTGCCCCATTGTGCCAGCATAGAGTAGGCCCTCAATGCATGTTGGTTAGTTGACGGATTAGGTATTCATGCAAGTGGTTGCCAGCTAAGGCTATCTATCCAGTTGATGCGGGGTCTGATGACTTAGAGAAAGGAATTCACTGAGCACCTATGAGCCAAGCGGAGTAGGGGCGTTCGTTATATATGAGGCAACAATAAATTCGTGTCTGTTGCCTGCTACAAACTTATGGAGAATTTGAGAACAGGTTTGAAGAAGAGAGCAGGAGTCCACTGCACTCAGACAATGGTGGAGAGAAAGGAAAAGAAAAGCCAAGACCCCCGCCCTCAAATAGGGATCGAGTGGAGGTCAAGGATGAGGATGGGAACACCCGGAAACAGGGTCATGTTCATCCACAGGGACACCCACAGTTTAAGCCTGGGATGCAGCAGACTTTCCCTTCAAAAGTTGTTGACTCAACAGAATGAATGAATGGATGGAGGAAGTGATGAAGGAAGGAAGGTGAGAATGGCTACAGAAAAGAAGGAAGAGAGAAAAGAAAGGAGGTTTGTGTTGGGGGAAATGAGGGGTACCTTAAGAGGGGAATAAGATGGGCAAACAGTGAGATGGAAGGTTCTGGAATACTGCTCTAAAACCTATTCAGGAAACCCAATAAACAGTAAAATCCTTGTAAGTTTCTCACCAATATCATCACTGGCTCTAAGTTTCTCAACTCATTATTTCTCTTATGTTATTGCAAAGAAGAAAGTTAACCAAGTGGAAACATGATCCTCGAGTATGAGGTCAAAGGGGGAAGCTTAAGAGCCTGGCTCTGCGGGCAGTGGGTGTGAACAGCAAATGAGTTATTTTCTGACGTCTCCACTTTTCCCACCAGTGAAACTTTATTCAGGACATATTCTCTGAAGGATCAAGGATAATCTCCTTTTCACTTAGACTCTCCATTAACCTTATTCTTCTATCGGAAGCTTTGAACATGATGTTAAAAGCAGATTCTTCATTGCTAATTCTTAAATCCTCTCAGCTCCCATAAAGCTGAGAAAAGATCTCCCAGTCCGACGATACCCACAATCAGGTGCTCAGTTACCTGCCTCTCAGCAGCCCGGCCAGCATTTCAGAAAACATGGATGATATTGCGGACTTGAATTGCAGTATGAATAGCTATCCACAGACCCATTTTCTCTGAGCATCAAAACTATTATGTAAGAACCGGAGCCTCAAAAGTTCAGATCTGAAGGATGTTAAGTACTTTCTCCTTGTACTGTCTCTTTCTCTTTAATCCTTTCTCATTCTTCTCTCCTTCTCTTTCATACACACACACACACACACACACACACACACATTCACACCTACCATCTTTACCTGCATTAAACAATCCATAGACTAACCACAGTTAGAGGTCATCTAACCCAGTCCCCTTTAACAAGATTGAGGTGACAATTGTGTCAGCAGAGAGGAGCAGTTAGTGACAGCCCGAAACCCAAATCCAGGGCTCCTGACTCCCCTTAGACTTCCGTTTTCCGCTCCCGTGAACCACTTCCAAGTGCACGATGTAAGAATGTGTGTGATGACCGTGGCCTTCTGCCCAGGCTCCAGGTGAGGACAGACAAGAGGACCCTGGCTCAGCCTCTGCTTCATTCCTGGACCGGAGCCGGCCACCTGGTCACTCCCCTCCATGCCGTGGGAATGCATCTTCTGCTGAGACCACTGAACCGTGTGGACGTTCTTCTCCAAGTCCAGAGTCCTTTCTTTCATCTAGTGGCCGACACAGGCCTGCTCAGTGAATAGTCCGTGGTACATGGCTGGTCTCTGAGAGTCTGGGGACAGGCAGTGGGCTCCAGAGAAAGAGGAGAGCAGCCAGATCCTGGTTCTGCGACTTCTAAGGCCCGTGACTCAGTTCCCTCCTCTGTGAGAGCCCGACGCAATGGCAACGTCCACTCAGGGCTGCCGTGGGCACCAACGCGGCGGAGGCACAGGACAGAGTCTCGCACATAGTGGGTGCTCGGTAGGCGCTGGTTCCGATTCTTCCACCAGATGGGCTGTGGGCTGGCTGGTCTCTCGATGACTTGATGTTTATGGGATGACAATGTGCCATCTGTAGTAATTTAGGGCTGATTAGGAACTCCAACAAAATGAGAGACAAATGCATGGCACAGATTTGGTTTGAGATTTTTGATCTCCCAGCTTTGTTATGTTACAGATTTAAAAAACAAATAGGTTTTGTTCAAATCTATACTATGTTTTAAATAAATATAATGTAAATCTCTACTTTAGGTTGGGAGAGGGAGAGAGATAGAAACATCAATGATGAGAGAGAATCATTGATTGGCTGCCTCCTGCACCCCCCGCCCCCCCCCCCCCACACACACACACTGGGATTGAGCCTGGCAACCCTGGGCATGTACCCTGACCGGGAATCGAACCGTGAGCTCGAACCGTGAGCTTCTGGTTCTAGGTGGACACTCGACCACTGAGCCACGCCAGCTGGGCAATCTGTCCCTTCTTTATCACACACACAAACATACACACACAAACACACACACACACACACACACCTTAGTATATTGTCAAAAGCAACACTAGCTGGTTTTCTGATTGGACTGATCTCCCAACCAGGAGTGATGATCTTTGATGAAGAAAGGCCTATATACCTTTTCCTACTGCACTTTAAGAGATGAACTAGCCAGAGCCTGGCCCGTGCAGAATGGTCCGAGTGGCAGAGTGGCAGGAGTCTGGAGGCCAGCTGTTGCCAGCCAGCATTACCTGAGGACGGACACCTCCCCTACGAAGGGTGTGAGGAATCAAGGAGCTCTTCCCACTCTGAGAGTCCATGCTTCCTTGAATACAATGCTGGTAACACCAAAAATCAGCTTCAGGAAATAGCGTGAGACTGTGAACTCAGTGGACTTAGAGTGGATCTAACAGCAAAGGTAGTGTTCCCTGGAACCTGATGATGGTAAGTGAAGGGATGGAGGAGGCACTATTCTAACAGAGCAGGGTGTGGCTGGTAAGGAGGATGCTTGTAATAACCTCCCCTCTGGCTTTTGTTCTCTGCACTTGACTCTCCCACCCTGTTCCAGAGCCCAGCCAGCCTCGTGGGCTGCATTTGAAGGTGAGCCATTGACAGGCTAACAAAGGTCAAGGACCACAGAGTGAGGAATGTGGGAGCAAGGACACATCCCAGTAGGGAGACTGAAAAGAAGCCCGATTTGACTCAATGGAGGCAGTCACCGTGGACAGTGAGGGGGCATCTACCAACTCATCAGAGCAAGGTCAGGAAAGGATTTTCAGGACACGGAGCAAATGCTGGGGATCTCTTCCTATAGAGAAAGCCGGGAGGCACAGGGACACATGGATTACATGGTACCCTCACCGTAACCATGGCAATGGCAATTTGGCTAAGTGTGTGCGTGTGTGTGTGCATGTGTGTTTTCATGAGGGGCATGACATCTCCATTAAAAAGGATCTTCTCACCTCCCCACACAACTCATTCCGTTTTGAGTTGTTCCTTCCATGAGCTGCACTGCGGGTCTCAATAGCCTGGAATCATTGGTCCTTGTGTTCCCAGGGCTCGGAGGCTCGGACTCTGAGTCTCTGACTTTGAAGACGCCGCATGCGTGCACCTGTGGGATCTCGCTTGTTCCTTTGTAACTGCTGTTTCCCCTTAACAGTCTGATATCCAAATCCTTTCACCTGAAGCTTCATCACCGACAGCTGGGCTTCTACAGAGGCCCTTTGTCCCCTCAGCTCTGTCTTCCTGGGTGTGTCTGCCCGGGTGTTTGCTGGGGTTGCACTTCCTGGTTGGCTCTCTGATCACATGATGGGAATGTAAACATCTGCACCCAGGCAGGCTCAGCCTGCGGGTCACGTAGGCAAGGCCGCCTCTCAGTCTGCAAGGCCTGTGCTGCGCGAGTTGATGAGGTCTACGCTGCCCTCAGCTTTCTCCCTGATGAGCCCATGGGCCCCTGCAGCCCGGGCAGCACCGGGCAAACGCTGGCCGTCCATCAAATGCTTGCTCTCGGCTGTGTGACCCTGTACAATGGCATCAGATACCTGCTGTAGCATTAGACTCTGGGAAGAAGACTCAGACGCCTTATTAAAGGCAAAGTTGTCAATATACTGCAGAACATTCTCAATGCATTATGCTGCGTAATAGAGTAGCAGGACCATGGCTTTGGAATCAGAACGAACTGAGTTCACATCGTGACTCTGCCACTCACTCTGTTGTTATTGTTGTTAATCCTCACCCGAGGATATTTTTCCCACTGATTTTTAGAAAGAGTGGAAGGGAGGGGGAGAGACAGAGAGAGAGAGAAACCGATGTGAGAGAGACACATCGATTGGCTGCCTCCCACACAATCCCCCATCAGGGCCCGGGATCGAGCCTGCAACCGAAGTACATGCCCTTGACCGGAATCAAACCCGAGATCTTTCAGTCCACAGGCCAACGCTCTATCCGCTGAGCCAAACTGGCTGGGGCCGCCACTCACTCTATAGTGACCTCTGGCTTCGGGAGGATTAAATTAGAGGCCATAGTAACGTGTCTGGTACAGTCTACGTCATCACCCTCGTTCCCTTTCCTGGGGACCGTTTCCTGAGGCCCTTTGGAAACCTCAAAGCAACATGCTTTCGAGTCTTCATTTGAAATACGATTTCCTGGCTAAGAGGCCTCCAGTTGTCCAGGACGCCTGCCTGCGTGCGTTTCCCTGCCAGTGTCATGACTGGGCCGGCCCCTCGGAGGCATGTTCCTTCTTGGGGCGCATCCTGGGTGCATGTCGCCAGCTCCTGCCTTTAATCACCCGGGCGCTCCCGTGACTTTGAATGAACTGCAGTGGAGTGAACGGAAGGTTGGTTGGCATCCGGCTGAGTGAGATTTCTAATGGTGGGGGTAGCAGGGCGGGGGGGTGGAGCCTGAGCTGCACCCTCCGATTTCTGCTCACGAAGAAAGCAAGCAAATGCACTTTTTGATAATGTTGAAAATTGAAAGAAGACCAATTTTTTTTTTTTAGTTTTTATTTAATATTTTATGATCACAAAGGGTTTCCTATTTCCTGTTTCCTGTACCTAGCGTCCTGTGCTGGGATCCCTTACAAGCACTGGGCTTCCTAGGTGACCTCTGCAATGCTGACGCGGAGGTTCCACTAGACACAGATGCGGGGGCGACCTGCTCTCTACCTCAGCCCAGGCAGGTAGTCCCAGCAGCCGTGCTTCCCGCACTCGCCATTTGTCTCCTGGTAGATCCCGCACGTCGTGGAACAACGTGGGATACACTTGTTCCCTTCTCTGTGCGGCCGCAGCCCTCGAGTGAGGATGGTCCCAACTCTTCAGTGTGCGTTTTCAGGTTGAACAGGTACAATTCTTTCAGCGGCTCCCAACATGGCAAGTGATTGGGGGCTGTGTTCTCAGGAGGGGCCAGGCAGGAGGAATTGAGCCACACCCACTTGGACCAAGGTCACCCTGGGGTTGCTGCCCGGTTCTTGGCAGTCCTCCAAGTTCTACCTGACTTCACTCTTGACCTTCTTGCTCCTGCTCCGGGACCAGCTTCCTCAGCTCGTACCTTTCAGAGACTCCAGTTCAAGGCCATCGTCCGGCTCGCTCTCTCCTGTTTGTTTTGGTATCATCCTGCCATCCGGCCCAGCCCCCACCCAGTGGGTTTTACATCCTGAACCGCTCAAGCTGGGAGCCTGGAGGTCACGTCATTCCCCCCCTGAAATTCTCCTCAGCAGACACCAGGCCCTCCATGGACAGATTTCCCTACAGACCCCAACATGCAAGGTCCATGTGTTTTCTTTTTTTAACATATTTTTATTGATTTCAGAGAGGAAGGGAGAGGGAGAGAGAGATAGAAGCATCAGTGATGAGAAGGAATCATTGATCGGCTGCCTCCTGCATGCCCCCTACTGGGGATTTAGCCCACAACCTGGGTATGTGCCCTTGTCCGGAATTGAACCCGGGACCCTTCAGTCCACAAGCCGACACTCTATCCACTGAGCCAAACTGGCTAGACCTCCAGGTGTTTTCTTAATTCACCAATTCAGTTATTTGACTAATTCGGCTTTCATCACTAGCCCTTGTTCGTTTGCATTACAGACGATGCCTTTATCCAAAATGCTGACAACTTGATTTGTTTCTAATAATTCTAAAATTTTAAATACTTAATTCAAAAAAGATGCAATGATTAAGAGAGCTGCTTCCGTGTTGTGTGTGTGTGTGTGTGTGTGTATGTGTGTGTGTGTGTGTGTGTGTGTGTGTGTGTGTGTGTGAGTTACTTGCAAGCCAACGGTTTAGAACCGCTGCTCTGTGAAGCACATAAGCTACCAGCTCATCGGGCGCTGGTGCGACTTGGCGGTGCCCGTGGTGTCGCCCCACATTCCCTGCACCGCTCAGTGGCGGTGGCACCGCGGGAACCGCCGCGGTCCCTCGGCTGAGCAGTCTCTCTTTCCTGCCCGCTCCCCTGGAGTAAGCCAGGCTCACGCGTTAGAGTGGCGTGACTTTCAAAGCGGCTGGTCCTGAAAATGACCCGTTGGTAACCAGTTCGTTGTTGAACGCGTCTGGTGTTTTCACTCCCAGGTACACGCAATCCCACATGGTAGTTTGTTCATTCGGGGTTTGCGTGTAGCCAGTAAGTCTGTGTTACTGACAACTGTGCGTGAGCCCCTTGACGGCAGGAGCCCAGGGTTAGTACCTGGATGGGCCACGCATGTCTAGTCAAGGTCACATGTGGTCGCTGGGCGGTGGATTAGCCCTTGGTGTGCAAACATCACTCACAAGAGATTTTCCTGGTCTCCTGGGATCAAAGAGATGGCAGGAAGCACGGACTAGTCAGGAGACAGCGCTGGAGCCAGGCACAGAGGCCAGGAACTACGGGAAGCTCAGGGGGAGGGGAGGCAGGGAGGAGCCAAACAGGCCCCATTGAGAGAGGCCGGCAGAGGACACTCCAGGTCAGGAGAGTCATTCCGGCCACCCTGAGGGGAGGCCAGCGTGGAGGCCAGGGTCCTCCAGCTCCCTGAGGACGGCAGGCTCAGGGCAGGCCAGAGGCAGGTCCCAGGGAGGAGGACTGGTCTGGGGAAGAGAAGAGAGGATGACCATGGCGAGGGCCCGGGGGAGCGGACATCCGAGTGCCCTTCCCGCTGCATTTGTTCCTGATCATCACACCTGTCTGCCCCTGCACCTGGAGGCACCGGGCAGGGCCTCCAGCAAACGCACGGAATCAAACGTGGTTTCTGTCTTCTCTGGCTCGCCTGCTCTCATCGGCTCCCGCTGAGCTCCTGCTCTCTCCTTTTCTGAGACAGCGACAAAAATACAACTAATATGCAATTCAAGTCGTTATTGTCATGGATACCTAGTGCCAAGAAAATGACTCCGCGAGATGCAGCAGCTACATGGGAACAGTAGCATGAACATGAGACAATGGCCTGATCGGATGACAGTGGAGAGGAGGGAGAGGGGAGGCGAGGAGGGAGAGGGGAGGCGAGGAGGGAGAGGGGAGGAGAGGAGGGCTAGGCGAGAGGCTGCCCTTAGAGTGAAGGACTGGGCTCCAGAGCCAAACAGAAGCCTGGCATCTCTCTGAACATTAGTTCTAACCTTGAAAAGGCGCTGGAAGGCAGACACCACTATCTCCATTTCTAAAATAAGGAAACTGAGGCTAAAACAGGTGAAGGCATTTTCCCACAGTCACACAGCTCAGGGCCAAACCAGGGTTTCAGTGTGGGCTCCTCCGACTTCTTCCTATAGTTTCTGGCTCCACTGCAGCCGGTCCTTGCTGCATGCCCACACTGGGGATCAAGGTCACACCTGGGCACGTGCTCTGATCGGAAATCAAACTGTGACCTCCTGGTTCATAGGTCACCACTCAACCACTGAGCCACACCGGCCGGGCTAAAGCAGTTTTGATGAAAAACAACGTGACTCCGGCAGCTCCTGTGGTGGGTCCCGCCGACATGCCTGCTGCTCCCGGCTGGGTGCGATCCTTAGTTCTCCGAGGTCAAAGGAGAACGGGCAGTCTCTGTGCTCGGAGGCTGGCCTCTTGCCTGCACAGGAAGGGCATTCACAGACCCTTCCCGGGGACGAGGAAACGGCCGCCCAGCTCCCCGCCTGGCAGCCCAGCTCTCGTCAGCTGCTAGGAGATTGCCAAGTGCTGCTGGGATGACTGTGCTCGGTCCAGGAGGCTGTTGACTCACGGGGCCCCGTCTTTCCGGCCTCAGGAAGTACAAGTGATACTTGGCTGAAGTCAGTACCAAAGAATCCTAAGAGGGCATTTGGCATCTCACTTTGAAGGTCTCCATGGTCAGACAGGAACTGCCAAGTGCTGACATTGGACGTGGGAGATTAGGCCGCGATAAACCTCACTGTGGACCAGGTTTTGTCTGGTCCCCCTTCTGAGCTGCGCTGTGCGGAGGGTGGCTGCCCTGGCACGCAGTCCAGCAGAGGTGTCGGGGCCCTGGGGGTCCCGCTGGCCCTGCAGGCTTGCTGCCTGTATTCCCCGTGGAGCGGCTTGCTTGCCTCCTGAGCCCATCTGGTTAGGGCCCATTCATTCATTCCTTCATTGAACAATAGAAGGCGAGCACCTACTATGTGCTGGGCTCTGGTGGGAACAGAGAACACAATGCTAGGCAGACAAACACGCTTCTTACATGCCAGGACCTCACAGTTCAGCACAAGGGAAGCAAGCAGCACAGAGCTGTGATGTCCAGCAGCGGGTGAGCTGGAGAAAACCACAGCCTGGCTCTGAGAGTGCGGAGCACGGAGCGGTCTCGTCGGCAGAGGTGGGGTAGACATCCCTGGGAAAGGTGTTCGAGCTGAGACCTGGGGGAAATGGGCGACTTCACAGGCCCTGGGACTGAGAATGAATTACGAGCAGGACTGGACACGCATTGACATCTGAGCAGTCAGCACAGAACTTGCTCGGATTTTGCTCTAAAGGTGGCAGCAAACTTCGGCAAGAAAAGGAGGGGCCCTGGCTGTGCAGACGCAGCCTCGGCCACGTGACGTCTCCATCTTTTCTCCCCATCCTCCTGTGGCCCCTGGTTTGGCTTCACTCAGCCAGTAATCTCTTTCCTTCGTTTGTCCGTGTGTCCTACCGTGTCACCATGCGGCCAGCTTTCTCCGGGGCCTGTGTCTCCTCCTGACGGAGCGGGTTCCACAATCTGCCATCCCCTCCCCACCTGCCCCTCTCACGCTCTCGTCCAACCTCCTCCTTCGCCACATTGGCCCGATCTCCCCTCTCTCCTGTGTTGTCGGCGACACATCTTCTGCGACTCCTGGGTCACAACTGAGGCCACAGGAGAAGAGACGAGAGCCATTCCCGGGTCATGCGCCCCCGCGGTTCCAGGAGGAGCAGCAGACACGCGCCGCCATTCACCGTGGTTTCCCGCCACATACCAGCCGGATGCGGTCTGTCCACAGCCACCCTCCGGCGGGTTCTTCACCTGGGAAATACCTGCTCTCAGACGTCCTGATAAGGAGACTGTGGGTTTCTTCCTTTATTGAGTTTCACGCAGGCCGGGAGAGGAGTGACTCATAAGCTGGAAGTGGATTTAGCAGGAAAGTTCGGTTTTGTTTCCCTGGCAACGTTAACTCAGCCTCCTTACAACCGGAGGCCCGTTTCTGCCTTCCCCGCTCCAGGGCCTGCTGACTCGCTGAGCGCCGGACCCGGCTGCATGGAGTTCTGTGGGGTTGGCTGGAGGCCTCCCTCACGACTCCCTCCCTCAGGCCTCAGGCTGATGCTCATCCCATTTGCTGGGGAAATGGGCAGTTTTGTGACGTCACACAGTGGGGTGTGGGGTCAGCAGGGCAGGGTCACTGTGCAAGGCCAGCTGAGGAGGTGGGGGCTCGGGAACAGCAGTGGCTGGAAGGTCAAGGTCAACGTAGACAACGGTCCGGGAGATGGGACAGTCAGGGCTGGAGCGCGGTGTGCTGACCAGTCACATCTGCTTTGGACATTTTATAAATACTAGTGTGAGTTTCACTAGGAGTCCTCGAAGGCACGGTGAACCCCAGTTCACCCATCTGAGTAATTTGCCTTTGGTAAAATTTGGTGCACTTTCCACGTGAAGGAGCGTTCATGGAGGTGTTTTACATACAGTGTGAGTGTCCGGGTTCCAGGGACAGACGGCCAGGGTTAAACCTTGGCTCTGCCCGTTACTCGCCATGAGACCTGGGAAGCAGCCTGCTGTTCTGCCTCAGTCTTCTCATCTGTACAATGGTCGGGCCACAGTTCAGGCGTGGAGAGATGGCTCAGCAAAGACATCGACATGAAGCACAAGGAACCGCGCCCTGAGCCTCGGGTGCGTGCTCACTGGGTTAGACGTGGAGCTGCCACCTGTTTGTCAGAGCGAGAGCTCGCCAGACTTGCTGAGTCCTTGAGAAATTCTCACGAGAACTGACAAAATGGGATTCCCCAAGCTAATGCCCCGGGAATGTGCTCCTATTTTGTAGCTGCACCTTTGACCAGGTGAGCGTGTTATAAATACCAGGAGGAGTCTAAACAGTGCCACAGCCCACCCTCCTGCAGATTGCACCCAGGTGCTCAGCGTCACCTCGCTGAGGGCTGGGGGGCGGGACTCCCCAGCATGGTTCGCACCTCATGGGATCCATTGAGTAAAAGTGGGGTGTGTGGGGGGCTGGGACCCCTGAGGACAAGCAGGGGCAGGAGAAGTGGGTGGAAGAGGAGCAGGAGGAGCCGGGAGCCCCATGACCTGGAGCTGCATACGACGGCACCCACATTCCTCCCCGCCCCCTCTCCCCAGGGCTGCTCATCCCCGCAGCGAGGCCCTGCTTTGCTCCAAGGCTGCAGGCCCCGAGTCTGCACTGTGGCTGCTGAGGGTGAGGCTCCTCCGGCCCTGACACTGCCCTTGGCCCCAGCGAGGACACAGGTGAGCACGGCCCCGGTGTGCGCCCGGCCGGGGTTCTGTTCTGTGTGGGGCAGGAGACGTGGAGAAAGATCTTCCACCTTTAAGGTTAAGCTCAGAAAAAACAAAAGGACTATATCCCTGTGTTTATCTGTCTCTTGTAAACATTAACCTTGCAATTTTAGAAAATTAGAGGGCACGGTATTCATGTAAGACAGTGCTACTAAGGACTCAAGACCAAATCAACCCACACCAGGCGGAGAACAATACCACACATTCTCTGTGGGACGGAGGGTAGGTGCTGCTCTGTTGAAATCATGACTGTCGGGCTTCCCGCCCCCGGCCCTCCACAGTCTCATGTTCGCTGGGGACGCGGAGCGCGTGGGACATTCTGGCCAAGCACGCTGCCCGTTCTTGGGAAGACATTCTGTCCTTGAGAAGGCCCCTCATCCCGTGCCTGGGCCCTGCCCTCTGCCAACGACGCCCAGCATCTCCTGTCACATCTCCCCTCACTCCCCAGCGACACTAACTGCAGGTTCTCCACGTCAGCCCTTGGCTGTGCTGATGCGTCCACCTGAGTGTGTTCCCTTCTTCTCATACCCTCACCTCCAGCAGGACCTTTGGGGAACCCTTGCTCTCTCCTTGAGACGCTCAACAAAAACATGATCTTCCTTGAGACGCTCAAGTCTGACAGTCCCTACACCCGTCCTCGGAACCCCGCTGTGCATGGTTCGCACCTCATGGGACCCATTGAATAAAAGTGGGGTGTGGGTGTGCGTGTGCTGTGCATGTGTGTGTGCATGCATGTGTGTATGTATTTTATCCGTCTTCCCTATACATTTGACACATCACAGCAGCCTGCAGGATGGGGACCAGGTCTTAGTCACCTTTGCTCCCCTGGTTCCAAGAACAGTTTTTAGGACAGGTTATAAAGCTCCTGTGAGCCCCACGGGAGGAGCAGGTCCTGGCCTCCTCGCCACATTCCCGCCTGGTCCCGGGCCCCGCAGGGGACACGTCCCCTGAAGGCCTCCTTCCCTTCTCCCCTCTGAGCCCAGCCTCCTGCTTTCTCTTCTTGCTGCGGCCCTGGTCACGCAGGGGGGCCCTGAGACTCAAAGTGGGTTTCTAAATCCCAGCTGGAAGCAGCCAACTGTCCAGAAAGCACGAGGCCCAGGTATCCCCTCCCCTCCATCCACAGGGACCAACTAAAGACCAGAGGCTCCTCCCAGCGTCCCTCTCTCCCCAAACTCCAGGGAGCCAGGCACTGCCAGGACTTCGGCAGGAGCCGAGGAGGCACGGTCTGGGGCCAGCTCAGTCCAGGGTCGGGCGTCACCTCAGCCCTTCAGAGCTTTTCTGTGTCGGTTTCATATTTTGTGGGGTTCCGGCAGTAAGTTCTTATATCCTTTTCCCTGGTGTCGCCAGTAGCCACAGGCTTACCCAAGCCTGACTTCTTCATATAAAGGGTCAACTTTGTGAAATGCAAATTCCATTATATGTATCGATAGTCAGTAATTGTGACGGAGCCCAGGCGATTAGACAAGTAGTTAATGGCATTCTGTGATTGGTGCCTAATGGAGGCTAATTCACCCTGGCTCTTTGCTTTTCACTGTTCCCCATGAAGTCTCTGTGGGATGGAAGTGCTACAGCTAATGTGTGGCCTCTTTTCTGGGTTTGTAGCAGCCGGTGATGTGAGATTCGAGGACACAGAGAAAACTTATCAGTCGATGTGTATTTGTTACTCTCTGCTTACCCTGACTTCATGGGCCCTTTCAGACATCGAGAGGGAAGGAAGAGAAAGGCGTGTGGGTCTTTGTTTTTCGTGCTTCTCTCTAAGCGCAGAGTGCTCATTACCGCACAGGATGCTGCAGCCCCGGGGCCTCGGCGTGGACGCGAAGCTTTGGCTGCTGTGTGCAGAGCGACACGCAAGGGCCGTACAGCCAGGAGCTGGTGTGGAGCCGCTTCCTCATGGCCCCAGGGACGGCCAGGATGAGGACAGTGACCACAGCTAACATGACTGACACTTACTGTCCTCGTGTTTGCAGGCATTCTCTCACCTGGGCTGTGAGCTGGTATTGATCTGGAGGATCATGATCCCCATTGTACAGACGGAGAGGCTGAGACTCATATTGGTTAAGTGACTTGTCTGAGCTCATACAGCTGACGCAGGTCAAAGCCGGGATTCAAACCCGTCTGCCTGAGTCCAACACCCGGCTCTTCATAAGGCTAGTCTCTGGGACTAGGGTCTGGAGTAACTGAGGGGTGGCATCGAGTCCTCAGGAGCAGATGAGAGGCTAGGAGATCCATATTTACACAAAACATACAATAAGAACGGTCATTTGCACAAAAAAAGATGTAACACTGTTACTTTAAGGAGGAAGCTCCCTGTCCTGGCTGGAGTGCAAGGTGGTTAGAGCGTCAGCCTATGCACCAAAGGGTCCCGGGTTCAATTCCTAGTCAAAGGCATGCACCTGGGTGGCAGGTTTGATCCCTGCCCTAGTTGGGCACATGCAGGAGGCAACCAATCAATGTCTTTCACATCGATGTTTCTCTCTCTCTTTCTCACACTCCCCCCTTCCCTCCCTCTCTCCCTCCCTCCCTTCCACTCTCTCTAAAAATCAATGGAAAAAATATCCTGAGGGAGGATTAGCAGAAAAGCAGGAAGCTCCCTGGTAAGACAAAATATCAGTTGTTGTAAAGATTCGCATCACACTTTTTTTAAGCACACGAAGGAAAACATGCCTGGATGTGTGTTGGCCTAAGACCCAGTTCCGTGGGATCTGCCTTCTGAAGCCATCTCGAAATTGCTGCTGCATTTATAGGAAATGTTTGGGTTACTGTGATCATTCAGCTAAATCACCCTGGCGTTCTTCTCGGGTTTCTTTGCGTATTGCTATCGTTTGGACTGGCTGGGATGTTTATCTGTATCTTATAACAATTGCAATATGTTTCTTCTCTTCTTTAAATAAAGATGTGCTTTGTGATGCTTATCACCCTGGGGCCTCAGTTTTACCCCCTTAAGGACTTTATTTTCTGTCACTGACAGTCATTCTATGGGTCAGGTGCCTGGATCTTACCTCTGTTACTGGGCCACTTACATATTCAGATGCAGGTTCAAAAGATGGTGATGGAGCCCTACTATGAGCTTCTCTTTATGTCACCTTTCTCATCCTCACAAAGTCCCTGTTTTACAATAGGGGTTTGACAGGTGGGAACTGAGGCTGGGAGAGGGCGGTGACCTGCACAGGTGACCTCGGCCGCTGGGATCCACCGCAGATCTCGCCACCTGCGCCAGGACGGGCACTTCTTATCACATGAGAGCCTCTCCCAGTTTCCCAATAGAAGCGTCTCTTCTCATCTCCAAACAAGTCAGCGACTGGCTTATGGTATCTTGAAACAATGATTCCGTGCGTACGAATCAGATTTTGCCTGATTGATATTTACAGCATTTGTCTCCAGCGGGACAGGGACCGTCAGGCTCAGTGGTGGGGTTTGGTAGCTGTGAGCAGATGCTCGGGTTCCTCTGGAGAAGGAATCTGGGGGTGGAAGGCTTCACCCAGGCCCAGGTCCCCGGTCCCTCCGAGCCCCGTCATTATCCCTCTGAGTAATTGCTCCGCGCCCTTTGGTGGAGAAAAACAATAGCCAAGTTGAAATAAGCTATTTGTGCAAATGATGGTGGTGTTTCTAAAAAGGTTTATTTTTAACTTTTATTGTTTGGAAGGAACTTTTATTGTTTGGAAAGAACTGGAGCCCACGTTCAACTGAACTGAAAATGTACCCAACCAGAAATAGTGAAATCATGTCAAAGTCCTGCCCTTTCTTTCTCCTTTTCAGCGGGCAGAGTGCTGTTGGCGCTGCCCCCGCAGAGGGTGCCAGAGGGCCCCAGGCCGGCGTCAGGCAGGCCCCGCAAGGAGGCGCCCAGCAGTGCTGGGGACCTTCTTTGAATCCCAGGGCCATTTCAGATGCTATTTGGCAAACGATACAATAGAATGTGCAAATGAACAGCACTTTCTCCTCTTTCATAAGAGTTGCTGGGCAACTGCTTTCCCTTTTGCACATAAACTTGATGTCCGTGCAGTCTTAGCGAGTGTGCTTGACGAATGAATGGCGCATGTGGCCGCAGCCAGGTTTGTGAATTGGATTCCTCCACGGGCCACGCAGCTTGCTCTTCCTGTGCTCACTGCATTTCTGACCTCGCAAATGGGGGGCCTTGATCGCCGGGCGCTGAGAGCCTCCTGGTGGGCCCCTGCCGTGCCCTCTCTCACTGGAGAGCAGCACAATTTCTGTCTCCCGATGGCGGCCTCTCTCTGAGCAGGAAGAGCACGTGTCTTCAGAAGCAACCTGTTGCCACCCCAGGTCTCTGCGAGGTGCACTGGAGTGCCATCACCTGACATATAATGTCCCTGATGTCCGATGCCCACAACCCGAGTTAGTAATTGTACCCGTGACCTTGACATTCATTGCACTGACTGCATGGTTGCCTTTATTATTCATGAAACCCTGTGTGGGGAGGGACTTTGGCTGTAAGAACCAGGCACTGCTTGACCACGGAAAGGCCTTGGGATGAATTTTGGCCCCGCCTCTTCCTTAGCTATGAAACCTTGGGCAAGTCTCATAAGTTTCTTAGGGCCTCATCTTCATGACCTAGAGAATGAGACACATACTCAGTCCTGCTCATAAGCCTGTTTCAAAGACAAAACAAGATAATCGGTGTAAAAGCACTCAGCACAGTGCCTTATCTATAAATATAAAAGCCTAAGCGACCGTTACAACCGAACGACCGGAATGACCGGTTGACCAGTCGCTATGACACCACTGACCACCAGGGGGCAGATGCTCAATGCAGGAGCTGCCCCCTGGTGGTCAGTGCACTCTCACAGCCAACCTCCTGCAGCTGGCCAACCTCCCCCCAGCTGGCCAACCTCCCCTGGCCCCTCCCCGCTGGCCAGCCTGAAAACCTCCCGTGGTCCCTCCCCCTGACTGGCCAACCTCCCTCGGTCCCTCACTCCATCCCTCCCCGTGGCCAGCAGGCCCCAATCGGCCTGGCCCCGGTCAGGACTGGGCGAGATGGCCCTGATGGCTCTGATTGCCAGCCAGGCCTAGGGACCACACCCGTGCACAAATTTCGTGCGCCAGGCCTCTAGTAAATAATAAACATGCAAGTAAATGTAAATGATGCCAAATATGTTCATTTTTATCCTGTGGAAGGGAAAGTGAGATGTGGGGATGAAATGCTGTATAAATTGACCTTTTGATGCTGCACTGGATTCATGAAATGTCAGATAGTCCCGTATAAAGGTTAACGCTCTGCGTGGGGAGCGGACCGAACCCCCGGTCACACAGCGTAGTTAATGAGGCAGGGATGGAAAAGAAGAGCTGGGATATTCCATTTTCATATTTTAAAACTTTTTGGCAAGAGCCACCGCTGCAAGCAGTGTCACGGTTTTCTTTGGCATCAGAACAGATTTGAAGATGCCTCGGCTCCCGGCGGATGTCTGACTGACCCGAGGCCCGTGGTCAGTCACTCGCTGGCTCTGAACCAGTTTCCCACTGAAAACAGGGAGAAGGGGCCCGAGCTGGACAGTGCCTCGGGGACCAGGCCCTCATCCACAGAGTGCTTTAGGAGAGGAACGGAATTGTTGTTGTTATTATTTTCTACAGCTGAAGAGTCCAAGGACAAAGGAGGTACTGAATGCCTTGAACGCGGTCCAAGGAGAGGTGCTGAAGGCCCAGTGTGGACCAGCGCTCCTTCTAGACCCATACTGTGATCGCTGTTGGACCCAGGACACTGGGTGAAGTGGGCGTGTCTAGTGATGACACTAATGTCACTTCCCTCATCTGCTCCCGGCCCTCGCTGGCCCCGGACCACAGAACCACTCGGATTGAGGAAAGCCTCATCCCTCCCTTACAACATCTTGTTCTATTTTTCAGGGAAGGAATCTCTCTCCTTAAGGAACCGAAATCCATTTCTTATATGGAAGCTTACAGACCTTGTTGGAAAAACAATCTACAGTGGGGCCTTGACTTACGAGTGTCCCGACTAACGAGTTTTTTGAGATACAAGCCATCTCTCAGCCGATTTTTTGCTTTGAGTTGCCAGCTAAAATTCGGGTTACGAGCCAGCTTAAGATACCCCACCGCTAGTTGTCGCAGCGAACGTCACAGTGAACGCCACAACATCAGCCCAGCATCACGTGTCTCACTCGTTCACTTTTTGATTTGACATACTAGTAATTTGAGTTACGAGCTCCATCACGGAACGAATTAAACTCATAAGTCAAGGCCCCACTGTATTTGCAAAGGAAGTCTTACAAAGAAACCACTGAATGAGATGGCTTTCTTCCTGCAGGTTCGTTCATGAAAACAGCTGCCCTCGAACAGGCGGGAGGAGCGGGGGATGGGTGAGGGTGCGGGCCCTGGGGTACTTGCTTGTGACTGTGAGTGAAGCTAAGTGTCGGTCAGCTGAAGCTGGGAAGATCGTCCATCTACATTAGACCCTTCCTACGTTGAAGATGAGAAAGTGAGGCCTGCAGCCTGTCAAACCGCCCATTCACAGCCAGTTTCATCTCCTACCACACCCCAGGTCTTAGTCACGGGGTGGTTTTCTTTTTAGTTCTATGACATTCTTTTCCTTTTAGTCTTTGTATGCATACTCCACAGGGCCGTTGCACATGCCAGTTCCATGTCTTGAACAGTCTCTCTCTGCCCATCATTCCATGTCACTGTCGCCTGCTCCAGAGCGACTGTTATTGCTAACACTTGTCATTCATCCGTCCGTCTGTCTCCACCGCCAGGTTGTAAGTCTAGAGAAGGACCATCATTATATTCCTCATTATATTCCCTTTGCTCTGCAAGTGCCTGGCTCATTTTAAATGTTTGATAATTATTTGCAGAATGAAAAAGTAAATAAAGCTGTGTCATTGCTTCAGTTTGTAATATTTAATCTCATGGATGTTTTCATGACCTGCAAGGGTGTAGGATCCTGTGTAGAACATAGAGCCAATGATAAGACAAAACAACGAGGATTTCCTATTGAAATCTGCACAAAGGCCCAGCCTAAGCCAAGCTGCTTTTGTTGTTCAGCAAAGCGATGCCTCAATGACAGCATGAAACACAGAGGAAACTGTAGGAGTCAGAGTCTCCGGGGAGAAGAGGCTGGCCTTTGGGAAGTGCCCTTGCTGAGCAAGCTGAAAGGAGGACTCCTATCGCATCCCGGAGAGCTAACTGTGAGGATGGCTTTCCATATGCGGGGTCCTGTAGGTTGAGGATGATCAAGAATAAAAGGGCCAACCCTAGCCGGTTTGGCTCAGTGGATAGAGCGTTGACCTGCGGTCTGAAGGGTCCTGGGTTCGATTCTGGTCAAGGGCACATACCTCAGTTGCGGGCTCCCAGCCCTGGTCAGGGGGCATGTGGGAGGCAACCAATCAATGTGTCTCTCTCATATCTATGTTTCTCTCTCCCTCTCCCTCTCCCTCTCCCTCTCCCTCTCCCTCTCCCTCTCCCTCTCCCTCTCCCTCTTCCTTCCATCTTTCTCTAAAAATCAATGGAAAAAATATCCTTGGGTGTGGATTAAAAAAAAAGAACAAAAGGGCCAAACTGAAGACAACTAAAAGTCTTAGAAAGAACGCATCCTAATGCAGCATTAAAAGCTGTTTGCAATTCCAAAGTATGGTCAGTTGTTTCTAAAGATGGCCGTCATGCGCTCCTTCCCTCTCTGACCCTATGTGCCATTTCCCCCGGGGATCAAGTCAGGTTCCCTCCACTGAACCCGGCTGGCCTCAGGTTCTTACTTGACCAATAGAACGAGGTGGAAATGAGGGTACAGCATCGCCAAGGCATAACAAGTCTTGCAGCTTGCACCGGCCTCAGGGACCTGGTCTTCAGGATCTAAATCTCGCCGGAGTTTGCCAGTGGTCCAGTCTGGAAAACCCACTACCATTATTTTCAAGGGAAAATGGTAAGAGTCAAAGACACGATTTTATAAAGCTCTTAAATATTTTCAAAGAGGTGCCACTTTCACGACCTCACAAATATTAATATCTCAGGATGCCTTATTCTCCATGATGCATATCCCTCTTCTATTCTCCGTTGGGCGCTAGTGTGACTTTAGAAAGATCATGGTCAAGGTCAAAACTGGTGGTGAGTCTTGCCAACAACATATACTAGCTGTGTGGCATTTATTTATTTTTTAAAAATATGTTCTTTATTGATTTTATTGATTTATTTTGGTTAATCCTCAGCTGAGGATATTTTCCATTGATTTTTAGAGAGAGTGGAAGGGAGAGGGAAAGACAGGGGAACATCGATGTGAGAAAGACACATCGATTGGTTGCCTCCTGCACACACCCCGGCCAAGGCCCCCGGGGAACCTGCAACTGAGGTACGTGCCCTTGACTGGAATCAAACCTGGGACCCTTCAGTCTGCGGGCCGATGCTCTATCCATTGAGCCAAACCGGCTAGGGCAGCTGTGTGGCATTTAGCAACTTGCTTAATCTTTCTGAGTTGCCATTTCCTGCATGTAAACTAGGGATAAGGCCTATCTCCCAGAGTCCGAGGAGGAAATGAAGTCGTGTGGATAAGGGATACGACACAGAACAGACGCTCCGGAGGTTTCCTCTGTCTGGCTCTTTCCGCGTCACCCTGGCTTCCCCCGACTCTGCCTTCCTGTGCCGATTTCTTCCAGGCACGTGGCAGCTGACCTTTTGTATTTCTCTCAGTCCACTTGCCCATCTCCTACCTGCCCCAGCCTCGCCACACTCCTGACTTCCACATCAATGAGAAAGATCCCAGAGAAAAGGGAGTGGTAAGGGACACTCTTTTAAACTGGACGGTTTTAGGAATGGCAGCTGAAGACAGGGGCAGAGAGTGATCAGAGAGCAGGAAACCAAGAGAACAAACAGGACCAGGATGGGGAGGACATGGTGACCATCAACCAGAGCGGGCAAGTTCGCCACGCTCTGCCGGCCACGCTCTGCCAAGCCAAGTGACATCTGGTTACAGCTTCTTTGGACTCTTACTACCTTTCTAAATGTTCTTTGAGTGGGAGAAGCAAAATCAAATCTTTTAATAAGGCAATCTCTCTGATGGTTTGCCACATGATATTTCTATTTTTCCATCAAAGTGTGATCTGTGGCTTGAATTTCCCCCACGTGCCTGACTCCTTTGATACTGCATCTCTGGCTAGTTCCACACTCACGCTGCCTGAGGAAGGCGGCAGACTGCGTTCAGTGAGCGGTGCGCTCTGGGGCTGGGCGGCACAGTTGCCCTGAGAATCAGGAAGGCGAGGTTGGTCTTTAAGGTCTGGACACTGAAACCCTCAGGATGGCCAGGCCTCAGGGTCTCCTTCGTCTTTTCCTGCTGATGGTTATATATGTGGTCTGTGTGAAGGTCTAGGTAACTCTGCACAGCTGTGTAAGCACCAGTTCATAGCAGACAGCAAGACCCTCAGAACAAGTCATTCGCAGAAGAAACATAAATGGTCAGTGCGCCGTGGAGGAGGTTCTGCCTCATAAGACAAGGTGTCCACTCAGAGCAGCAGGCGGGGCCACAGGGACTGATTCGGCACTGACAGCGTAGCAGAGTGATCATCGCGGTGTGAACGCGAGGGATGAACCCACGTGGCAATGCTGGTTTCTATGGGCAATGTTTTTCACACCTGTCCGAATGCCTCCTGTCTGGCCCCACCCCTACCCACAGACACACTCACATCATAGTCATGTGTCCAACTGGGAAAATAAAAAGGGGAATGATCTACTGTAATGTGTGTTTAAAGATTATAAATGAAATGTTAAATCTATACATAGAGAGGACAAATGAGTATTCCTCCTGGGAACCCCTCCTTAGAATCCATCCCTACATTCAATAGTTAATATTTTCCCTTCATCATTCCCTCCATTCTTTTCCTTCCTTCCTCCCTCCCTCCCTTCCTCCTTCCCTTGCTTCCACCCAAACGAGGTCCAATCATTGCATTTGATTGTCTTGCCTGTTAAAACTCTTAATTTGCAACAGACCCTGCTCCTCCTTCCCCCTTTCTTGGTCCCTGAATGTTGAATAAACTGGGTTGGTTGTCCTATAAATTGTACCAAATTCTGAATTTGTCTGTTTGTTCTCCTACTGCCCTGCAAGCTAAAGGTTAGACCTAAATCTTGATTAAATTCAGTTTAACATGTGTGTCTCACTGCATTACATCATTCAGAAAGTACATCGTGTCTGGGTGTCTCATTCCGAGACGTGCCCAGTGGACCAGCGGGTTCGGGCGGGGGGGGGGGATCCTCCCATTGCTAAGTTCCCTGCCACCCTTCTGCTAATGGCTTTAGCACCTGCTATGTTCACTGCCTCAATAAATTATTCCATTAGTGGTTGGAAATGGTGATGTTCCAATTTTATCAATCCTTCTACATTTAATAACTACAGTTCTCTACAGAAAACATCGTCCTCATCAGCGACAGCTTTTCTGATTTTTCTGAAATGTGGTCACACAGGATGACAGGTAAGATCAATGCCCGTCCCTAGCCTTGTCCACCCTAAGGTCAAAAGCAATGACACAGCACCATGCTCACATGGTGGTCTCTAAGTCACATGACACACTGACAGGAACCAGGGCTTCATGGAGAAAGGGGGCGGAGGGATTGGAGAGAGAGAGAGAGGAGAGAGAGGACACTCATGGACATGGACAACAGTGTGCTGATTGTGGGGATGGGTGGAGGTGGTAGAGGTCATAGAGGGGATAAAAGGTGATGGAAAAAATAAAATAAAAAATTTTAAAGGGCTGATTCCAAGTCTGAGGCTAGAAATAAGCAAGATGATGATGAACCTTGTAGTGCCAGTAAGCAAAGAAGCTCTCAAAAAAATTAATACATAAAAATGGAGCTGTGTCATAAGATCCCCAGGAGCTAGTTGGCGCTGAGCTCTCCTGGGTGCAAGATGGGCCATCTGAGCATCGAAACCCAGAGCCACTGCAGCAGATGGGCTCACGGTGAATGCACTTGTAAAGCCCATGAGTTCATAACGATACAGAAGAAAACCAGGAACAGGAGGAGGACCACAGAGCCACTCACTGAAGCAAAAGCAAACTCATTGGTCACCACCGCAGGAAAGCAGGACACCAGCCCTGACTGTGAAAATTAGTAAATTAAAGAGAAAGACTGATTATGCTTGGAAAAGACCAGCACGGATACTGCGTAAAGAGAAGGCTGGAGAGGACAAGAGTGAAATGGGGAAATTTGCACGGAAATCCAGGGACTGTGCCAATGGCCAGGAACATATAGAAGCAAGAGCTGGTCCCTGGGCCTGGAGCTCACACACTGAGTGGTGGCCGGCTGGTGACCAGGAAACTGCCACTAAGTGGGACACGGACCTGGAGAATGACAAGGGCAAGCAGGGTGCCTCCGGAATAGCAGGAAGGAAGGGTATCGAGCTACCCTGGGAGCGCTAATCCCAGGGAGAGGGGGCCAAGCCGAGTCTCACGGGTTGAGACAGAAATAAAAGATGACCCTACCGGGGTAGGGCCTACCCCAAACCGACATCAGAGCCAGGGGAGCCTGACGGGCCAAGCCAGCAGTAGGGAGCACTGACGGGGGACCAGGACAGGAGAGCCTGTCCCAGGAGGAGGAAGGGGCCCGAGCCCACAGGGGAGGGACTGGGGTAGAGAGGTTGGCATCTGGCCCTGCCCAGCCACAGAGGGGATGGGGCTCAGGCCCCTTTTGTCATTTTCATCTCTATTGTATGGTCACTGCCTGGAAGTGGGAAAGAGGTGCTAGCTGGGCAAGGTGAACAGAGGACTCTGAGGCAAGACAGGGGCGGGGCCAGACCAAAGCTGTGCTGTGTGGAAGGTGAGCCAGGCCTTGCTGCTGAGCTGTCTCCCGGGGAAAGAGGTGCCGTGTGGAGCAGCACAGGTGCGCTGGGCGGCGCTGTGTCCAATTCCTCGCACCAAAGATGACCTCAACCCTGAGGCCTGAGACAACTGAGAGGGACCAGCCAGCAGGGGATGGGGGCCTGAGGTCTCACACACACACACACACACACACACACACACACACACACACACACACGGACCAGCCAGCAGGGGATGGGGGACTGAGGTCTCTCTCTCTCTCTCTTTCTCTCTCTCTCTCTCTCTCTCACACACACACACACACACACACACACACACACACACCAGCCAGCAGGGGAATGGAGACAGACTCAGGCTGTGGGGGTCAGGGGGATGGTCTCTGGGGAAACCCCCACAGGACCCTCTTATTTTCTATAACAGTTTGTGTAAAATTGACATTACTTCTTCAATAAACGTTGGTGGAATTATACCATGAAATCATCTGAGCCTGGAGTTTTCTTCGGGGAAGGATTTTAAATTAAATTCATTTCCTCCACAGGTAAAAAGCTATTTGTATTTTTCCCTTCAGTATGCTAGGGAGTGCTTTTCTCCAAGAGTTTTTTTTTTCCATTTTTCCTAAGTAATTGACTTTCTCAGCATAGAGCTGTTGGTATTTTCTTGTCATTGTGGTGTCTGTGGGACTGTGGTGATGTTTCTCTCCCAGTGTTGACATTGCCAGGTGGGGTCTGTTTCCTGATCAGTGTGGCGAGGGGGTTGCCAGTTTTATTGGTTTTATCTATTTTCCTATTTTTTATTATTTTCTCTTCATTATTATTTCATTCCTTCTACTTACTTCGGGTTTATTTTGCATGATTTTAATCAGAAAAATCAATAAACATAAAACAAATGCAACATCCAAGACACACTAACCTCTCTCTTTCTCGGGTGTTGAAGGACAAAGTTTCAGTGAATAGAGGCTAGAGACTCCCAGTTTCCTGGGACGACGAGCAGTCCAAGTAAGTCAGGTGACTCACTGCTTATTTTTCTATAGAAAAAATGCTGGAGAGGCCCTGGCCCGGGGGCTCAGTTGGCTGGGCCTCGTCCTGGGCACCAAAAGGTCGCTGGTTTGATTCCTGGTCAGGGCACATGCCCGGCTTGTGGGTGTGATCTCTAGTCGGGGGAGCAGCTCACATGGGTGTTTCTCTCTCTCTCCTCTCCCTTCCTCTCTCTAACAGACAATGGCATTTCTTTAAAATGCTAGGGAAGCACTGCCCTGGGCCCAGGGGCCAAGAAAAGAATGTCAGTTCGCAGGCGGCATGTGCTCGGTGAGTGCTCTGCGTTGCTCAGTGTGGAGACAAGGAGTGGCAGGGGTGGTCTCCATCACTCACCTCCCAGGAACATCCTGACAAAAACTGCTGGGCAAATACAGATTGCCTTGCCAATACAGCTGCGAGGTGTAACTGCCAGTATGCTAATTAAGCATCCATCAGGAGCGTCAACAAACTGACAGCAAGGGTCTCCAATTTACCTAATAATTATTATGTTTCATAATCGAGATGCTATTGTCATTGTCATCGAAAGCAACAGACGTTTACAGAATGTCTGCCTGTGCCGGCACCGGGTCAGCAAGGAGCCCCCAGCTGTCACAGTTTCCTGCTTTCACTGGGAGTCCAGGTGCACATAAAATTAAGTGGTCCAGCCCTGCCGGCGTGGCTCCGTGGTTGAGCGCCGACCTATGAACCAGGAGGTCACTGTTCAATCCCCAGTCAGGGCACATGCCCGGGTTGTGGGCTCGAACCCCAGTGTGGGGCGTGCAGGAGGCAGTCGATCAATGATGCTCTCTCATCGTTGATGTTTCTATCTCTCCCTTCCTTTCTGAAATCAATAAAAATATATTTTAAAAAATTAAGTGGTGCAGGTTGTCAAAATCTGAGTGCGGGGGGAGCCTGCAGAGCTTTGGGAGTTCAGAGGGTCACAGAGAACAAGGGGCCAATCACAGGTCAGGGCTGGAGGGGACGCTGCCCAGCGGGGACGAAACCTGTTTGTACCTGAGCCAAGAAGAACGGGAAGAAGTGCCCTCTGTGCAGCGGCCGAAGGAAGCGAGCACACGGAGGGCAGGGTGCTTACGATGAACTCCTGACTTACACCACACAGCTGCACGTGCAGAACGGGTACAGGAAAGCAATGGGAGCACAACCCCAGCAGCCAGCCAGACCCGGGCAAACACCCTAGAGCAGGCATGTCACACTCGCGGCTCGCGGGCCGCATGAGCCCACAACCACTATTTTTGCACCCCAGCCAATATAACGGTATGTAAGAAACGTTTTAATGAAAATTTTGTCACTTAATTTTTACAATATCCTGTTAGACATAATTATTAATAACGAACCACAACATTCACTAATGACTGATTACTATAATCATGTTGCATTCATTTCCCTTACGTGCTTTTTTCTCCACAAATACACCATTTCTCTCCACTAATACTAGCAGCGAATATTTTAGCAGCCAATTGCCACTAGTCTTGGACTGACTTGTTTGGTGTGTGCAACAGGAAATATTTCGCTTTCGGAGAACAAGAAGAATGGATTTATTGGCGTTACCCTTATTAATTTGTGCAGTTATTCAGTGTCTGGTAAGTTAATGTTCAAGAAAAAATATTAATTTTTATTAAAATGTGCTATTATTTTATGTTAAGGACGACTCATTTATTTCAGCCCTTTGTATTCAGCATGTCCGAGAGGGCCGCGCAGTAGCCCAGGATAAGTTAGAGCGGAAGCAGTGAGAATGGGGGGAAAGGTATAAAACACTTTCCCAAATGACTCAGAAAAATATGGTTTCAACCCATTTTTACAAACACAAAATGTTACTGACCTTAAATAAAAAGCAAAGTAGGGCGATGTCGCACACGTAGAAGAGAAACACGAGGGAGAGGGAGGAATAAACAATGATTCTAATATTTGAAGATTGAGTAACTGAGACACCTCACAGAAATAGACCCACAGAGAAGGGCTGCCTGGGTGGGCAAATAGTAACCCTTCCTATGGGCTGACTTGACGAGCAGCGAGGCGAACAGGCAGCGATATCAGGCAGCCGGGAATCGATACAGTGCTGAGACTTCTAAGCAACGTGAAGGATAGATATATCAGTAGAGGTCAAGGTTAGGACTCTTTGGGGAATTCTATGAGAGCGAATCCTTTTTAGAGGATTCGCTTTGCCTTAAACTGCCCCACAATTAAAGACAAATCAAGTAGAATGCTCGGGCCAGGTGATGAGGCGTTTGGGAAAATCAGTTTTCAAGGAAGTTTGTACAACAATAGCCACCATGGACTGAATACTTTACTGCGGAGAATTCACACCTGCCCAGTGCTGACAAGGCGTTTCCTCTTCAGTGGAAACCATGGGGGCTCCCGAGACAGGGTCATGGAATAAAAGAACCTCCTTACAGGGCCGAGGGAACCTGGTCCCAGGTTGGTTCGAGGACTTACACTCTGAGGAGTTGGAAAAAGAGGAAGAATATTCCTGTAACTCATCACGCCCCTGCTTAAAGCCTTGGAGGGCCGTGCACGGTGACGAGATGCCACTGGGTGTGCCAGTGCATTTGGGACCGTGTTTAGGAAGCGTGAAGGGTGACTGCTTGGTCTCCGTGCAGCTTTGGTCCTCTTGGGAACGACCAGGACATTACGGGCGCTCCTCCTGCCACCTCCCCCTCGCCTGCCCCACAGCCTCCGCCATCCCTGCGGTTTTAAACAAGGAGCAGTTCCCTCCCAGCCCTTCAGAGCCACGCAGCTGATTTCGAGCTGGTTACATGGCTTAAACTTCTTTTCCTTCCAGAGTAACGCCATCAGCACGTCTATAGACGCAATTAAATTCAAAATATCGTGGTGTGTGGGGATAGTTTCCGTTTTGGACACGTGGCAGTTAACTGGTTAAAATGCAAAACGATTCCTCATCACCTTTTACGGATCCGGCATCATGGACTCATGCTAATGTTTGCTGAGTTTCTGTCCGGGACATCGAGGTGTCCCTGGCCTTGGAACCCAGTTTGTGTTGTCACTGTGGTCTCCAGCTGCTGACCCCTCCCACCTCCGTCCTCACAGTGGTCGCATAGCGGCTGCCCTTGTCTTCGTGTGGCTTCCGCACTTAGCCTCGGTCCACTTGACCACTCGATCGCGTGTGCAGAACCTGCCTCCCTGGGAAAGAGTCTCACACTTGACTCAAGACACACCTTCCTCACATACGAGACGCCTATGTACCTAGGAAGCTGGGCATTCAGGAGGGTCACTGACCTGTTCTTTCTTTGGGAACCAAGTCGGAAACCTGATGTGTTGACTCCTGCTTCTCTTTTAGCTGGGCTGGGACGTCTGTGTAACAGCCTGACCATTTTATTGTTTTAAATCCTTACCTGAGGACATGCTTAGAGAGAGGGAGGGGAGGATGGATGGATGGAGGGAGGGAGAGAGAGAGAGAGAGATAGAGAGAGAGAGAGACATCATAGTGAGAGAGAAATGTTGATAGGTTGCCCTCTGTATGTGCCCCAACTGGGGACTGAACACTCAGCCAGGTACGTGCCCTGACCAGGAACTGAACTGGCAGCCTTCTTGTGCACAGCATGATGGGAGCCAGCCGAGCCGCTCGGCCGGGCCGGCCTGACAATCTGGCAGCTGGGCTTCGGGTCAGGACGAGGAGGCGCACAGCAATGTTGTTCTTTCTCAGGCACCATCCGCTACCACCCCCCCACCCCCGCCCCACCCCGCCTGCTGCCCTCTTTCTGAACCGAGACGCAGTTTGATTGGGGCTTTGTTTTGTGCCTTAGGCAGAAGTTTTGGGTCAGCTGAGGTCAGTTCCCATTTCATCTAAATCAGTTGGCCCTCCCTCAGTCTCAATGGAAAAACTTCAACAAAAATACATTTACACATAAGACTTAGTTTTCATTGAATTCTGTGTTGGCAGAGGAGGCCAGATCCCTATCTCTGGAGGCACTTAACCTCTTAAACAATGTTGTATTAATTTTTTTCAAAGAACTTGTACTTCGCCATAAATCAGTTGGCCCCCCTGCTTCTAAGGCTGGCCCCTGAAGCTTGCGGACTGTTGACGTTCCTATCATTTTAATGGAGACCTTGTATGCACATATTAGAAGGGGGGTTGGGGGGGCAGAGAGCAGAGAACAGAGGATTGGTGTCAGGAAACCTGGCTTCTGTTCTGCTGGTGCCATTAGGGGTGACCTTGGGCAAATTCCTGAGCCCCAGGCTCCTCATCTCCATAAAGAGGGGATGAAATCATATGGAAGCTTTCTCAGACGCCAGGATTTAATGATGCTGAGTGCAAATTAATGGAACTGAGCGCAGCCCCAGGGCCATAAAGAAATCATCAGATAGACATCGGATTTATTTTAGAACTCACAACTTTTTCTATGTGGCCAATGAGCAAGGATCGTTTTTCTTGAGGAATCGAGACTAGAGTGACATGAGAGAACAATAGAGAACGCGTAGCCTGTCAGAGCTGGCTGCCACGGCATGTTTATAACTTTGTAGATGAGAAAATGTAGGGCTGAAGAGGAGCAGTGACTTGCCTACCACTGATTGAAAAAAGCCACCCTGGATTGTCTACTTTACACTGCCTTGACTCTTTCTAAAAAAATATTGATTTGAGAGAGAGAGAGAGAGAAAGGAAGGGAGAGAAACATCAACTTGTTGTTCCACTTAGTTATGCATTCACTGGTTGCTTCTTGTATGTGCCCTGACTGGGAGTCGAACCCACAACCTTGGCACATCAAGACGATGCTCTAACCAGCTGAGCTAGGGTTTACCTTGATTCACTCTTCATACTACCGTTTAGATATTCTTCAGAAAAAAAGGTTGTTAGTGTTGTGTTTTAAATGGTTTCAGTTTTTAAGAACTCTGTTAAAAGCTAACCTGTTAGGCCATTCTTCCTCTTGCCCATTGGGATTATAACCATAAACCAAGGGACAGGGTGGTAGCTGACACATGGTTCATATGTCCAGGGGTTTGAACACATAACAGAGGAATTTAAAACACCACTTTGTGTGAATGCGTGAATTCATGCCCTTCACCGATTCTGTGGTTCCACATACACCGGTTACCGAGTATGCAGGCCTGGGAAGGACTCTCTTGTGACACGTTTCCAGAGGCTACATTTACCTAAGGTGTCCAGGGAGCTGAAGCCCAAACTTATTTTGGAAAAAGGAATACTCAGAATTGTTGGCTATGGGAGGCTTATATATGACATTAAGAAATCCCTCCCCCTCCAATTTTTTGCTATAATAGTCCTCAGACAATATGGACAAGCCACCAAATTTTAGCAGCAGTCAGCAAGTACATACCTCCTCCTCCTGATCATATCTCATTTTCTCCATATTTGAAGGAGTGAAAATTGTCACATACATGAATTTTTCAAGCAATTAGTATCTTTATAAAAGCACTAATGCTAGTTTTACACTGATACTATTTGATGGGATATTTGAGAAAATAAGTATTTTTCCAACCCTAGAGGAGTTATAGATATTTTTACGTGTTCTAAATGAGCAAGCTTCATTATGAATGTCAATGATTACACTTAATTTTTTTTTCTAAATTAATTTCGAAGAGGAAGAAAGAGGGAGAGAGAAATAGAAACATCAATGAGAGAGAATCATTGATCAACTGTCTCCTGCACACCCCACACTGGGATCGAGCCCACAACCTGAGCATGTGCCCTGACCTGGAATTGAACCATGACCTCCTGGTTCATGGTCAATGCTCAACCACTGAGCCACAACATCAGGGCTGATTACACTGTCTTGATCACACAGTGGTCGCCTCGGGAGCTAGTGGAGCTCATGGGCCTCGATCCCTGTGTTTTGACACAGTCAGGTGCCCACTTGTACTTCTGTGGCCCTTGTACTAATGGTCTATCACCACAAGGTCCCCCCATGGAGAACATGACAATTTTTAGTAGCCCCTCATTCACCTGAGGACATAGTGCTTTGGGTTTGAAGCCTGATGACCGTATTTGTTACAACTGTGCAGAGAATGAGAGAGGGAAGAAGCTGAGAGAGGAGTTTGGGCCTTCAGTGCATGGAATTTTCCTGCCCAAAGGTCCCTTCATACTTTAGCAATAATGAGATTCTGGGAGGCATGTTCCCAGGGCGTATAAGCCTATGTTAGTTTCCTAATCGGAATTTGGGGTCAGTTTGTTTAGATTCTTCTCAGCAACAAAAGCTTACGTCATTCATGGATCTAGACAAGGTATGAACTATCAATGGGTGGGTAAATAATGAAGGAAACAGATTTCAGCCCGACAGGGCACATTCTCATATAACCCACTGCATTTCGGGAGGCAGCGTAGCATGAATGTTAAAGAGAACAGGCTTCGGAGCCCAGAGGAACTTGGGTTTGAGCCCAAGTTCACCACGTTTTAGCTGCACCTTGAGCCACTCACTTAACCTCTCTTTTCCTCCTCTGTAAAATGCATATGATGGTCCCTACCTCTTATTTTTGTGAAAATTGGATGTGATAATGCATGTGAAGCACTCAGTGTGGTGCTCAGTGTACAGCACACACTAAACCTTATTTCAATGCACATCTTTCTCTTGCCTTCCAAATCCCTCTCTTCTCTTTCAGCCGGGACTGGCGAACTGCTCCAGTGAACAGTTACATTTCAGGGGCGTGCATGACGGGCGTATATTTCTCACCCATCCAAATGCATAAAGGCATAAAGAGAAATACATTGACATTATAAAGTCAAAGTGCCCCTTGTTTTGAGGTTTATTTTTATTCAGAAAATAATATGCTTATCTCCAGCTTTTCTTTTCTTTTTAAATACATTTTATTTTATATAAACAAAATTCCACAAAGTCACTCTACAAAGCCACTCAGACACCAGGCCCTCTGTTGTGAGTCTCAGGTCGCTCAGACACCCGGGCTCTGGCCACCTTCGGCCTCCACGCTCCGCCTTGGGCAGTAAGCAGCCTGTGGGGCAAATCGGCCTGCTGCCTGTTTGGGGACAGTTGTTACCTGTTTAAATGGCTGGGGGGCGGGGGTGAGGGAAAAGAAAAGAGAGAGCTCATGGACATGGACAACAATGCGGTAATTGCGGGGGTGAATGGGTGGAGGTGGGAGAGGGCATAGAGGGGATAAATGGTCATCGAAAAAAAATGTATTAAAAAAAGAAAAGCTGGAGATAGGCATATTATTTTCTGAATAAAAATAAACCTTAAACCAAGGGGTATTTTGACTTTATAATGTCAATGTATTTCTCTTTATCCCTTTATGCATTTCCACACTTTACCTGGGGCCATATTTCTTTAAAAAATGTTTTTATTGATCTCAGAGAGAGGAAGGGAGAGGGAGAGAGAGATAGAAACATCAATGATGAGAATCATTGATTGGCTGCCTCCTGCACGCCCCCTACTGGGGATGGAGCCCGCAACCTGGACATATGCCCTAGCCAAGAATAAAACCCTGACCTCTTGGTTCATGGGTTGATGCTCAACCACTGAACCACACAGGCCGGGCCTGGGACCATATTTCTTTATCCTAAAGAACTTATTTAGTATATATTTTCATGCATATGTCCTGGCAACAATTCATCTGAGACTTGGAGGGGAGGCAGGAGTTGAATGCAGATGTTTTTTTCCTTCATCCTCATTTTGGGAGGATGTATTCACTGGGCATAGAATTCCAGATAAGTTGTTATAATCTTTCACTGTTTTAAATACTGCAGCCATTATTTTTGTTGAAAACTCAATTGTCAGTTTAATTATTGCTTCTTAAAAAGTGTTATCTTGCCCAGCTGGCATGGCTCAGTGGTTAAGCATCGACCTATGAACCATTGGCAGCCTTTGCACACCTCACACTGGGGATCAAGTCTGCAACCTGGGCCTGCACCCTGACCAGGAATTGACCCATGACCTCCTGGTTCATAGGTCGATGCTCAACCACTGAGCCTCTCAATTCCCGGTCAGGGCACATGCTCAGGTTGCGGGCTTGAAACCCAGTGTGGGGTGTGCAGAGGCAGCTGATCAATGATTCCCTCTCATCGTTGATATTTCTATCTCTCTCTCTCCCTTCCTCTCTCAAATCAATAAAAAAAATTTTTTTTAAAAAAGTGTTGTCCAGCCCTAACCGGTTTTGCTCAGTGGATAGAGCGTCGGCCTGGGGACTGAACGCTCCCAGGTTCAGTTCTGGTCAAGGGCATGTACCTTGGTTGTGGGCACATCCCCAGCGGGGAGTGTGCAGGAGGCAGCTGATCAATGTTTCTCTCATCGATGTTTCTAACTCTCTATTCTCTCCCCCTCCCTTCCTCTCTGTAAAAAAATCAATAAAATATATTTAAAAAGTGTTGTCTGTATTCTCCGGCTGCTTTGAAGATTTTCTCTCATCTCTAGTGCCCGGCAGTTGTCACGATGCGGCTCTGTGTCTGCCTGGGTGTGTGTGTCATGTTTGGTTCTGAAGTGGCTCTTGAAGGTGCTTTGACTATTGCTACAGTGGCTCTCCTCCCTTCAGTAGATTCTCTACTTTGTGAACAGACAACCGAGCTAAAATGCAAACTTAACCACATAGTTACTTTTCAAGTCTTTCAAATGCCTGAGATAAAGCCAGGCTCCTTCTCCAGGTGCATGGGCCTCCGGGACTACATTTGAATTCTCGTTTTCTTGTCCTGGGTCCAACCTGCACCCTACCCCCCCTACCTCCACCCACCCCCACCCCCCAACAACAATGAGGGGAATATATTAACCCCCTCCACAAACCTGCATGCAAACCTCAATGTCTTTGCTTTTGCTATTCTTTCTGTCTGGGATTGTCTTCCCTTATCTCTACCCACACACTTATCTCCGTCCAGGTGACCGCTAACCATCCTTCACAATGTATCTCAGACACCGGATCTTCCAGGTAATTCCTCTGTGGCCCCAGACTGGACTGGCCCGTCACCCCTGCGCTGACCTCCACGGTAGCTTCCTGCCGGATGGCGCAGGGGCCTTTTTGAGTAACAGCCTCCTGAATGACGACACCAGAGACTAAGCTGTTCAGAAGTGAGAGCCAGAGATGACTCGTCTCTGTTTTTTAATCCGCACCCGAGAATGTTCTTATTGCTTTTAGAGAGAGAAAGGGAGAGAGAGAGAAACACTGATCTGAGAGAAACATCGATCGCTTGCCTCCCATTTGTGCCCTGACCAGGAGTGAACCAGCAGCCTTTCTTTCTTTTTGGTGTGTGGGACGACACTTCAACCAACTGAGCCAGGGCCTAGATACCTCACCCAAGGATATTTTTTTCATTGCTTTTTAGAGAGAGTGGAAGGGAGGGAGGTAGAGGGTGCAGGGAGAAAGAGAGATGACGAGAGAGAGAGAGAGACAGAGAGAGAGAGAGAGAGAGAGAGAGAGATCAATGTGAGAGAGACATATCGATGTGTTGCCTCCTGTATGCACCTCAACCAGGGCCCGGGCTTGAACCTGCAATTCAGGTAGTGCCCTTAATCAGGAATCGAACCTGGGATCCTCAGGTGTGCAGGCTGACACTCTAACAACCGAGCAGCACTAGTTAGGGCTAGATTACTCATCTTTTAACACCCAGTGCCTGTCACATTGAAAATGAATATTTGTGGAATGAGTCAGACAAAATCAAAATAACTAAGCTCCAATGAATAACAATTTATTCTCAGAATTTACTGGGTCCTCCCTGTGCACCAGACACCAAGCTAAGTGCTCTGCACACATTGTGTCCTGTAACTGCGACCCTGTAAAGCAGGGACTATGATTATCCCCATTTCACAGATGAAGAAACTGAGCTTCAGTGAGGCCACACACCTACTCGAAATTAACAGACAGCACACGACAAAGCCAAGTCTGTGTAAGTGCAGAACACAAAGTCTTCACAAAAATGCACATCGACCGACCCTCTCATTACTCATTTCTGACAGCAGCACTCTCCCCACCCCCAGCCTCCCCAACAATTCCCCAGAACTGAATACTAATCACTATGTTGTCACTAATATGAGGCTGGTTCCAGATCATGGTGACCCTCAATAAATGCTTATCAAACATTAAAAGGTAAAGGAGAAAATGAAATTTCCACCAGGTCTGAATGTAGCAGGCTCGAGTCGCCTCCTAACCCTGGGGCCTTGTGAGAATTAACATAGAGAAATGTTCATTCAAATTCTACCTCAAGATCTCGGTGTGACTTAGACTCCTGGAGACGGAGCCTGGCTATTTTAGGCCACGGTGTCAGGAAGTGGGAAGTGAATCCCTCACCTGCTGGAGTGACAGAAAGAGCCGGGGGCTAAGCACCGTGGCCCCCTTTCCCGAAAGGGCCACAGGGACAAGAGCTTTACACACAAGCCCACCGGGGGCCGAAGGAATTAAAGAACCTTCCAGAGAGACCTGATTTGCAACCAAGAAGTGGTGGACTCTAGGGCAGCATCCTGGGCATAGATGGGCACAGGGGTGGGGTGTCCCCCGGAGGCCTCGGTGCCGCGTGGGGGTGCCCTCATGGGAAGCACATGCCTGACGTATGTGATATGTTTTTGTGGCTCAGCAGGGACCTGGCTCTGCTCCTGGGCAGCCTTGATGAAGGGGTCTCCTCCCTCAGTGGGAAACATGCAGCGGCAAAGGTGGGCGGGGCTGAAGGTAGGCGGGGCCTGCAGGGAGGCCGCCTTTGTGTACACACGCAGAGGCCATGCGCACAGCAGCACTGTGGCCTGCGTTGTCATTTGAGGGGTGAAGGTTAAATTGCAAAGAAATGACCCATGGCTGTCCTGAATGACGCCTGTGGCAAAATGAACCATGCAAATGAGTCCATTAATTTCACAGGGTTAAGAAAACATAGAAAACGAGCCTGAAGTTAGGAGGAATGCACTTCGGTGCTTGGTTGCTGGAGGGAGTTAACGCCTGGTCTCACCTGCAGTTTGCACAGCAGGCTTCTTTCTTAAAGCACCGTGACATTTCCGTCATCTGATCCGATCCATATGAAGAGGACACAATAGAACCCCTTTACCCAAACGAGGAAATAGATGTCCAGGAATTTGTCCCTTGTCCCTGGGGAGGTCACTTTGTCACAGGCACCATCCTGGGCAGCCGTGGGTCCCTCCTTTGCAATCTAGCATTTCCTCCTGAAGTGATAACTCTCAGTATAGCCATGCGTCCTCTCTGCACAGCCTCTCTCCCCGGATAAACCACTCACGTTCACGGCGGGCGAGTCGGGTGAGGCTGGGACCAGGGGCTCGCTCTTCTGTTTCCTGATCCTCAGTCTTTCTGCCGCCACAGAGAATGATGCCGAAATCCCCTCTACCTGGAACGTGATTTTATGATTAAATTCCCGTTCTTTCCACTATGTTGCGCCCTAGACAAAGACGGGAAGGGTGTGCGGTCAGTGATGGGTGTACACCTGATGGGCTTTTGCGATTGGCTTGGAGTTCTTGTGCCAAGTCCCTTAGAGTCATTCCTGGGAGGGTATGAACCAGGAACATGCGATGGTATGAGGCCCACGCTGCCCTCAGTCAGCCTGACCCACACGCAGAGCAGATTTTACCAACAACCGTGTCTGGGCATCCTGCTGGCTGCCACTGGGAACAGATAGCTCTATGGCAGTGGTTCTCAACCTCCTGGCCCTTTAAATACAGTTCCTCATGTTGTGACCCAACCATAAAATTATTTTCATTGCTACTTCATCACTGTAATGTTGCTACTGGTATGAATCGTAATGTAAACATCTGATATGCAGGATGGTCTTAGGCGACCCCTGTGAAAGGGTCTTTTGACCCCCAAAGGGGTCGCAACCCACAGGTTGAGAACCACTGCTCTATGGGATCCTGGCTCCCAGAGCCGCGATCCAGACGAAGTGAATGCACACAACATAGCGTGCGGTGCCAGCTCTCCCGGAAACAGCATTCGGAGGAAGGAGACCGTGTGAGCGAGGGTGGCGGCAGGAGCGGCCAGAGGGAGGTCCCTTCCAGCCATCCGGCCCCAGGGGAGGAAGGAGACACTGGGAGGGGCAGCGTGAGGCACCCTGGAGAGAGGAGGAGCGGGTACCTGTGTGAGACAGTGAAGAAGCCGGCTCAGCCAGGCAGGAGGGCGACCCCCTCCTTCAGTCTGTTTAGGAGGAAAACCACTGTGGGCCAGGCCAGACCGCAGGCACAGCCATGAGCGGAGGGGCCAGACCGCAGGCACAGCCATGAGCGGAGGGGCCAGACCACAGGCACAGCCATGAGCGGAGGGTCCAGACCGCAGGCACAGCCATGAGCGGAGGGTCCAGACCGCAGGCACAGCCATGAGCGGAGGGTCCAGACCGCAGGCACAGCCATGAGCGGAGGGTTGGCTCTGGTGATGGCTCAGCAGGACTCTACCCTCCAAGCTCCACCTCTGAAGTTGATCCTCAGCCCACAGGCCCACACGCAGGGCGGTTGTGATGTCTTAAGGGGGCCTGGAGGGGGTGAGGAGGGAGAAGGAGGCTTTGGGAGGGGAGTAGCTGTCCACCTGGGAGCATGGCCACCGGACCAGCCTCCTCGCTGCTGGTCTTTGCAGGCTGGTTTCCACCAATGACCCTCCTTCACGAGCGCCCCGTTTGCTCTCTCCCTTCCCGCCTGGTACACACTCTTTCTTCTGATGGCGGGTTTTGTATTTTTAGCCCAGGCAGTTGCTGTGGCAACCACTAGAGCTGAACATTTTGTTTCCCAAGAACAAATGCATGTTTAAATAGTCAAGCAATTTTCCGTTGTTCAAAGGGACTGCGATTTCACAGCATATTATTCAGACCACATGAGAGAAAGTGGATTTTCTCTCGTTTATTTGAAGGGTCCCACGGTGCTCGCACTTCCCCGGGGTGGAAGGTCAAGCTTGGTTTGCATCAAGTGTGGCATCTCTTTCAGAAAGGACCGAGGACCGTTTCATTATGTTTTACTCCTCCCTCCATGTTCTAGAAGACCTTCCCCATGGGGACCCTGACAGGGTGGGAGCTCACCTCCTCCCGCCCGGGCAGGGAGCGCGCACAGAGCCACCCTCCTCACCTCCCGTGAAGGGGGCCGTCCCGCCCATGTCTGCTCACCAGGCAGTGTGAGCGGAAACATGGCTTCTGTTCAATCTTTTGACCTTTCCTGGCCTTAGAGAAACTGTAGAAATTGTATTTACTCTGCTGGGGTGCTTTTCTCTCTCGGGACATGGCACATCCGTGTAGATCGCAGATTGCAAACATGTCTCTGTTTTAGTGTCCTGGGTTCTGAAGCTTATCTCAGCCTCCAGATTCCTCTCAAGGACACGAGTGTGAGATGGGTCCCCCACATCTGGAGGAGGAGTCTTAACCTTGGCTCCATGACCTTGGGTGGAAGAAGATGACATCATTACTTTTGCTACCTCCTAACTGAGATGATCATTTTGTTCTGTTACAATCATAGGAAACAAGCCACAGGTCACACTAGGACCCCCACTGCTTTGCAATTGCTGGAGTTTTATCAAGATCATGTGCAGACTCATCGCTACTTTGAAATTATGGTATTTTTTAGATGTATTGTACAGCCCGATCTTGTTACTTTTAAGTTAATAGACTATATATATATATATATATATATATATATATATTCACTCAGATCACAATTTGAATTTTATTATTTTGAGAACGGTATTTAAATTGCTTTCCTTTGCGGTGAATTATATTTTGGTTTGTGCATTTAAAGACATCTTTCTAAGGAGGAGTCTGAAGGTTTCCCGGATTACCAAAGGGCCATGGCGCCCGAGACTCTGACCACTGCTAAGGCACACGTGTGTGCTCTAGTGTTCCCGTGTCTTCATGGATGACTAGCACGCTGACCCACTTCCTTCACTTTCTGTGTTAAGATCACTCAAGCATGGAGTCGCGCATCTTGGTAGAGGAGTCGGACCTGGTGGGAGAAGCCCTGCTCTTTGGGGAGCAGGTGGTCTTCTGAAGAAGCTCCAGGTAGGCTCCCTGCTTCGCTCACTCACTCCCCGCCCTGCAAGTGACGTGTGTGATTGGTAACTTAGGAGCAACCTGCAGGGTGAAGGCCCATCAGGGCGGTCGGGGGTCAGACACCAGCCCGTGTACATCTAGTTGGAAGGGACTCGATGCAGGAAACTAGAGGCTGGGCTGGGGAGCAAAGCCCAGGGAAAGCTAGGGCGCTGCAGGAACATCACTGACATTCGTGGCTGCTGCATCCGGAGGGGCATGATCCCAAGGTCACCTGGGGGCTGCCCACAGCGTGGCATCTCCCTTCTCCCGAGTCCACACAACCCCTTCCTGCTGCTGCTGCAAGCGCTGGGCTCCCCTCTCCTCTGCTCTCCAGGTTCTGCGCTCGCCTCTCGTGGTTGCAGCCTAACCCACAACCGCCCTGGCAGGGATTCTGAGAAGCACAGCCTTCAGGCTTCCAGCTTCTGGAAAACAGAGGCAGCAGAGGGGTGAGAGGAGGGCAGGGGAGGAGCAGGGCGGAGCCACGGACAGAGCCCAGCACCGGAGTCTGGTGGTGGTCGTGTGGCGGAGATGCAGGTTACGGTGCTGGGACATCTGAGCTCTAGCCTGGGCCGTGCCTTTGGGAACTCACACTGTCCTCCTGGGGACTTAGCTTTTACACAGGTGTATTTTTTAAACCAAACCACGTTCACATTAAGTCCTGAATCCCAGTGGTTCTGGGAGTGCAGCTCCTTGGAATTCATCTCTTGCCATGAAGTCAGACATCATAGATAGATAGATAGATAGATAGATAGATAGATAGATAGATAGATAGATAGATTTCAGAGAGGAAAGGAGAGAGAGAGAGATCAATGATGAGAGAATCATTGATCAGCTGCCTCCTGCACGATCCCTACCTGCTACCCTCTACTAGGGGTTGAGTCTGCAACCTGGGCATGTGCCCTGACCGGGAATGGAACGGCGACCTCCTGGTTCATAGCGCGATGCTCAACCACTGAGCCACGCCGGCCAGCAGAAAGGATTCTTAAGGTTTGCTTGTGCTCTATGGAGAGGACGCCACCTTGTACACCTAGGAAACCCACCTGCCATTACGGCGGGCATTTTCTCTGCAGCTTTGGTGACCAGCCAGCTGGAAACAGTGACGCCAACTCCACAGCCACACCTGGCGGGTTGATTGCTTTACCGGGAGGGCATCACTTCTGTGCGCTCACACGGGAGTATTTTGGAGATAATTTATCATTAACCCAGAGGCATCTCTGTGAGATAACCATCCACCTCGCAGAATCCCCCATGATCCTGTTCATCTTCACCTTCGCCACCTCCCCCACTTGCTCCATCTCCCACAGTCTTGCGGCGGGTGACAACACAGACGGAAAATACAGAGGTCTCCGGGCCTGAGAGAGCTCAGAGCAGCCTGGGCTGGGCCAGAGGCATTTTGTGGCTGCTTTGCGGAGTCTCTGGCTGAAGCCTAGAGAAGCCCTCTTCCCCTACAGGCAAGCGGCAAGCGCACCGAGGCCAGGGCCGCGTGCTCAGGGCCGAGCCCCCTCTCCAGAGGCCGAGCCCTGCTGCCACCAAGGGAAGGCCAGGCTGGAGGGAGGCGGATTTGAGCAGCCAACATCGAGTCTCTGAGCTTCTTCCTCCCCAGGTGAGAGGGTTCCTGCAGGGAGAGAACAGGTTTAGCAGGAACGCTCAGTGAGGAAGGCACTCACTATCTGATTTCATGCTGGACAGTGGCAGGCAGGCAGGCGTGGTTCCCACCGGGTCAGCCACTCCGTTCCTGCCCAGAGTGCAGAGCGGGAGGCCTCTGGGCAGAGGTAGGCGGAGTGGAGGGGTGGCCCCCCTGGCATCCCTGGCCCATTGAGGGGAGGTAAGCTGGCTGATGGCCGAGTGGCGCACAGGTTGGGCATCTCTGCTTCACCTGCTTCACCTGGGCCCTGAAGTGACCAAGAGAAAATCAATGGAATTCACCTTTAAAAGCAACTCTTGGTATAAAGCTCAATTCTGGAGCTCTTGGGGTTCGAGGATGAAAAGTCCACGGTTGCTGGCTTTGAGATTTCATAATCTGCTGGAAATGAATAACATATCTAAGTAACTTTGATACAACCCTGTGTTGAGTGCTAAATCGAGTTTCCAAATACCTTTCAGGGGAGAGAGAAGTATTATTTCTTTCTCCGTAAAGAGGAGAAGATTGAAAGAAACAAGGTTTGAGGGGACCCGAAGGAAATGGAGGCATTTAATCACTAAGTGGTGGAGAAGATTCGCAGGGGGCGGGGGGGGCAGGCGGCGAACGGCTCATGCGGAAGCCAAAAGGTAAACTGAGGCCCAAAGCAGAGGTAGGAAGGGCATGACCTGAAAAATATGGAGTAATCTTAGATGAGCTTGCTGGGTGGGGTGCAGGAGATGGGATTGCACAGTCAGAAACCAGCCTGCAGAAGCTGGACTAGAGGGTTTAGAGTGCATCCTGTGGAGAGTGGGGGTCGCTGAAGGCTTTTTAAAATATATATACATATTTGGCCCTAACTGGTTTGGCTCAGTGGATAGAGCGTCGGCCTGCAGACTGAAGGGTCCCAGGTTCGATTCCGGTCAAGGGCATGTACCTTGGTTGCGGGCACATCCCCAGTAGGGGGTGTGCAGGAGGCAGCTGATCGATGTTTCTCCCTCATCGATGTTTCTAACTCTCTATTCTTCTCCCTCTCCCTTCCTCTCTGTAAAAAAAAAAAATCAATAAAATCAATATATATATATTGATTTCAGAGAGGAAGGGAAAGGGAGAGAAAAACATCAATGATGAGAGAGAATCATTGATCGGCTGCTTCCTGCATGAGCTGGCAACCTGGGCATGTGCCCTGACTGGGAATTGAACCGTGACCTCCTGGTTCATAGGTCAATGCTCAACCACTGAGCCATGCTGGCTGGGCTCGCTAAAGGCTTTTGATCAAGGGGGTGAGCTGATCAAAGCTGTTGCAGGAACACAGTTCTGGTGGAGGCGTGGATGGAACTGGGGGGACACACTGGAGCAGGGCCTGGGCTGGGTGTTATGAATGGAAGAGGGGGGAGGTCTGAGAACCACATGAGACAGCGCGCAGCCCAGAGGACAGCTGCCAGCCGCCAGCCTGTCTAGTGGAGTTCCTGACATCCAATCAACCGCAGAGTCATCGACTTGTTTGTGAAATCCTAGAGCAGACGCGGCCTCAGAGATAAGCTCGGCCTTATTTTACAAATAGGAAAACTCAGACTCAAGGCAAGTTCCAATGTAATGTGTTCACAGCAAAGAGCTTATACTCTTCTTGTCCACTTTTCACACAACCTGGAAAGGTGGTTTCTAATTAAAAATGCATTAGATGGGCCCTAGTCGGTTTGGCTCAGTGGACAGAGCGTCGGCCTGCAGACTGAAGGGTCCGGTTCCCTGACTGACTTCCCTTTCCCTCCATAGCATCCACTGTTTGCTGTTTGGTTTTGTGCTTCTTTATCCTATAAAATACTATGAGGCAAAAGCTGGTCCGACCTGTCGCTGTGGCCATTTAATTCCAGACGTCGGTCTCATGGGATCCAGCCAGGAAACCTGTTTGAAAAACAGAGGCAGGGCCTTAGCGGTGACCTGTCCAGCACACGGAGACCTTAGCCAGATTGTATCTGAGGATCTCTGGTGGACCACCACTTGATTAGGTGGTGCTCTCGGCCCCGGGCCCAGCCGCACGTCCTCACCCCCACCCCCTGTGGAAGGTAGGGATCGCCCAGGGCAGGGCGTGAGGTCCTCCAGGTTCTAGGTCTCTTAGGAGGATTTGCTCTGCCATTTCATCCCCAAGACATTGGCCCAAGGCCCAGCTCAGACGGGAGTAGGATGACAGGAGAAGCTATGACTCCAGCAGCTTCTGTTGGGGGCAGACCCTGGGAACAGGGACATATCAACTCTTGGCAAAGGCAGATACAGAAATCTTGCACACAAAATAAACAAAACACCTCTTATCTATGTTTCAAGCCCAAGAAGAACACAAAATTCAGAGGCAAAGAGAACCAGAAAGAATACAAATTCTATGAGAAGTCGAGCTCTGTGGCATGGCCTCCAACGCAGAGATGCCCTTTGAAGTCGCAGATACACACACTGGGCTCATTATGTACCAGGTGCTCTGCTAAGCGTCTCCCTTTTCTTTGTTCTTTTATTCTTTCCAGCTTTACTGAGGTATAATTGACATCCTACGATATGCTAAGTACACAATGGAACAATTTGGTGTACATACACCATGAAAGGATTCCCCCATTGAGTTCATTACATCCATCACCCCCCCTTTTTTTGTAAGAACATTTAAGTTCCACTCTTAGCAAATTTCAATGATACAATACAATGGTACAATAGTGTTCTCAACTGTAGTCACCATATTGTACGTTAAATCCTCTAAGAGTTTCTTAGTCTGCTCAGCAATTCTTTGAGGAGGTTCTATTAATGCCCCCATTTATCAGATAAGAAAACGGAGGCTCAGAGAAGTCAAGTAAATAGCCCAACGTGGTAAATGGCTGGTATGGGGTGGAAAGCAGGCAGGCTGACCTGAGAGCCTGTGAGCTGAAGACCTAGGGACAGCGCACCGTCCGGCAGGAATGAGTGAATGAATGATGAGATGTCTGGCTCATCGAACACCATGGCCGTGAGGCATGGGTCTGAAGGTTCGCCAAGTACAGTAAATCTTTATTATTGCCGAAGTCTGTATTTTCCAGTTCACCTATTTGTTAAAATTTATTTGTAACCCAAACGTCCACACTCCTACTGCTTCTGTAGTCACTCATGCACACATTTGGAGCAAAAAAAGAAACCGAGTCACCAACACACACATTCCAGCTACGGTCAAATCAGGCAACACCCTTGTTTCAGATTTCATACTGTAATGTGCCCCTTTTACAGTCTCTTTAGTGCTGAGCTTTTTGTATTTCTGAGAATTTTTGTTGGTGATTTCACTGTTGAAAGTGGCCCCGGCATCTTAAACAGCAGATGAGCTACCTCACATCCCTAAGCACGAGAAGACTGATGTACCACGCAGACGACATGCGTGTGTGCGGTAAGTTCATGCACACGTGAGTTACAGTGCCGCTGGCCATCAGGTCAGAGTTAATGAGTCAATAGTAGGATTAAGTCAGGTGTCCTGAAACGGAAGCCAGCAGAAAACAAGGTTAGGGGTGGATGGGTCGCAACAGTGCTGTGTCAGAGGCTCGAAGGAACCCATATTTCCCCAGAGCCATGGTCATGTCCAGGCCTGCAGGGACTGTGGGCAGTTAGAGAGCACAACGGCGCTGACTCAGGAGCATCCACTGTGTCTGACCCTGGGCTAGTCACCCGGTTAATCACTGTGTCCGCTGTGTGAGGGCCGTGCTAGGCGTGGGGATGCAGGGCTGAGAAAGACAGATTCAGACCGGGTCCCTTCCCTCAAGGAGTTTATCGTTCATGGGGATGTCGGTTCTAATCTACTAGTACAGGAGCGATGGGCGTGAGGAAAGGGAAAACGGGGCATGCGTGGAGGATGTGATGGCAGAACCCAATCTCCAGTAAGTACCCTGATTCTCCCACACACGGGTCCCAATCTCCAGTAAGTACCCTGATCCTCCCACACACGGGGCCCAATCTCCAGGCAGGAACCGTGATTCTCCCACACACGGGGTCCCAATCTCCAGTAAGTACCCTGATCCTCCCACACACGGGGCCCAATCTCCAGTAAGTACCCTGATCCTCCCACACACGGGTCCCAACATCCAGGCAGGAACCGTGATCCTCCCACACACGGGGCCCCATCTCCAGTAAGTACCCTGATTCTCCCACACACGGGGCCCAATCTCCAGGCAGGAACCGTGATCCTCCCACACACGGGGCCCAATCTCCAGGCAGGAACCGTGATCCTCCCACACACGGGGCCCAATCTCCAGGCAGGAACCGTGATCCTCCCACACACGGGGTCCTACCTTACTCTGTTGCAGGTTCCCACTGTGCACGACTGCTTCTGGGGGTGAAAAATGCTGGCGTGCTGACACGGCGAGTCTCACTGTTAAAGGAATCCTGATATTATTGAGATTCCCAACAAATACCACGTAGATTTATTCAAAGTGTCAGGCCGGCATGAAGGGCCCGCCGCGTTTCCGGCCAGTGAGCTGCCAGTCCGTTTCCCAGGCGTTTCATTACCCACAGCTTTCAAGGACAAACTGCTCCGTGAAGCAAGGCATGCAAATCCACTCTGGTCCCTACAAAACAGAATTTCAGAGGAAACATTTGTCCTTCTTTCTTGTTCCCCTTATCCAGCTCTCTTGCTTTTCTCTGGGGACCTCCGCATCTCACCGGAGTTGCATTCCATTTAAAGATCAAGGTCAGCACTGATATCCTCTAGTAATGGACAGTAAGAAAATAGAAGAAATGCAAGGAGTAAGTGGTTTTCTCTCATTTCCCTCTATCTCGAGATTTAATCTGCTTCTGGTAACCGGTACCAAGTCCACGGGAACCTGGGTGGCGCATCCACTAGAAACGGCAACGTCTATAGGGAAACGTGTATTTTCCTTGTTTCTGGCCTCGGGCTAGAAGGAAGGGACACTTCCTAGGGACAAGGTACAGGCACAAGAGGAGAGGAAGGGCTCCCCTGGGCATAGCCCTCATGGGGGAAGGAGAGCGGGGCTGGCTGGGCAGAGACCTCGGTGAACAGCCTGACAAACTGCCCCTTTGCCAGGCCGAGAAGGACCCCTCAGGGCCTCACAGGGGCTCACTTCTGTTCAGCTCCTCGGGGCGCCAGGCCCAGCTCTGCGCGCTGCTTTCGGAAACCGGTCATTTCAGGGTGGCCCTGGAGGAACGCCCGGTGACTCCCCGTGCTGCCCCCTCTCACAGCACAGCAGTCCCTGGCATGGGCGGGGACAGTTCCCAGGGGTGTTCGATGGGGAACAGACCCCCGGAAGAGAACATGATTTTTCTAGGGCTCTCCAGTCAGTGAGCAAGTCGGCCAGCTGTGACTTAGAGCCTGTAACCACGGAGCAGCCAGCAATCACAGACAAGAAACGTCCTTCTGTGAGTATTCCCAGCTGAGCGTGCGCTGAGGGCTCAGTCACCGTTCCTTCTCCCAGGAGGACATGCAGATGGTCAATAGACATATGAAAAGTGCTCACTGTCACTAACTATCAGTTAAAATTAAAACTACAATGAGCCCTAGCTGGTTTGGCTCAGTGGATAGAGCTTCGACCTATGGACTGAAAGGTCCCAGGTTCAATTTCAGTCAAGGGCACATGCCCAGGTTGTGGGCTCAGTCCCCAGTGTGTGCAGGAGGCAGCCAATAGATGAGTCTCTCTCATCGTTGATGTTTCTATCTCTCTCTTCCTCTCTGAAATCAATAAAAATACATTTTAAACAACAAAACCATAATGATGTACCACCTCACACCTGCCAAAATGGCTACCATCAACTAACCCACAAACAGTGCTGCGAGGGTGTGAGAAGGGCCCCTCATGCACTGCTGGTGGGCATGCAGACTGGTCAGCGCGGTGGAAAACAGTATGGAGGTTCCTTAAAAAATTAAAGATAGAGCTTTGATATGGCCCAGCAATTCCACTTCTGGGTACTTATCCAAAGCAAACAAAATCACTAATTTGAAAAGACATGCACCCCCATGTTTATTGAAGCATTATTTACAACATCCAAGATATAGAAGTAACCTAGGTATTCACTGATAGATGAATAAACAAGATGTCACACACACACACACACACACACACACACACACTGGAATATTACTCAGTAAGAAAAGGAATGAAATCTTGCCATTTGCAACAACATGGGTGGACCTAGAGGGTATTATGCCAAATGAAATAAGACAGACAAAGACAAATACCATATGATCACACTTATATGTAGAATCTAAAAAAAACAAACAACAAAACAAAACCCAAACAAACAAATGTACAAACAAAACAAAAACAGACTCATAGAATCAGAGAGTAAACTGACGGTTGCCAGAGGGGCAGGGGTGAGGGAAAGGGGAAGGGGATTATGGTCCATAGTCTTTTACGTGCAGATGTGTCTAGAATGTCGTTGTGGCATGGGCTAGCGGAGGTCTTTGGAGGCACCACCAAACGCATCGCTGAAGTTCACGTTCCAGCTAATCCATACTTTCCTTCAACACTCGGAAGAATTTTGGGTCCCTAATCCATTGGCAACAACATTCTTCAATGAAAACAATTTCACTGAACTGATAGCTCGCTATTTTTAGGGTTCTCTTTCAGCGTCTAAGGACCGAGGCATTTATAACCCACTTTATCCCACTGGGAGGCCTCAGGCAAAGCCCCCAGCGAGTGCAATCTCCTTTCTCGGTAGCAGCACAGACTGAATTATTGTCACAGCCGGGTGACATGCCGGGGGCAGACACCCAGGCCCAAGAGGGAACAATAAATAGATATGAAAGAACGCTGGGACCATGACCAGACGGAGGCGGCTCAGAGTGCACCATCTCTTTGCCTTCCTGCGACTGATTTTACCCTTCCCTCCAGGAGTTTCTTCCTTCTTGGGCCCCTGCCCAGTAGCCTTCAGAAGCGTGTGAGCCCATGACATACGCAGCATTCACAAAGCATGTTTATTTATAGCACAGTCTCCACAGAGGCTCACACACTTCGGTGCCTCATCCCCACCTGGGCAGCATCCTGACCTTTGGGAAGTTAAGTGACTTTCCTTGAAGTCACGCAGCTCGTTCAGTGCATGGCCAGATTCAAGCCAGGAGTCAAATCCAGTTTCCCTCTCCCACGCCCGGGGACTCATGAAGGACACAGCGAGGGCAGTGACGAGGCATCGGAAGCCCCTGTCTGCAGGGCACAGCTTTTCTGGAAGCCCAGCTCTCTGCCGAGGACGGGGTACAGACAACTGTCCTTGGGGGCTGCGCCATGATTTCACCCTCTGCAAAGGGCTCTAGTCACACCTCTTGAGGTTTAGCCTTGACTTGTCCGCTGCGTCGACATCTTGGGCAATTTGTTGAATCTCCCTGGTCTCAGTTTCTCTATTCGTTAAACAGGGTTAATAATAATTACTTTAATACGTCAGGATTGTTGTGAGAATACGGTGAATAACGGACAGAAAGACTAACGTGCAACATGGAAGTGAGCAGAGCCTCACCTCTGTTATCTGCAAGGGCACAAGCTGCAGGGCCAGCTGTGGCTTCAGCTGCACCTGATGCGGCAGGGGCCCAGGGAAATGCCGAAGGAGCTGGCGGGTGTTACCTGCATTACTTTTCTAATGTAAAAACACTAAGACACGTCAACCTGAAAACCACTCATATTTCTAATGTTGAAAATCGATATGGAGTGAGAAGCTAAAGTCCCCCACCTTCCCTCCCGGCCCCAGAGCTAAGCTGCTGAGGGCTTCTTCCTGAGGTTCATGGAATGCGCTCCCCTGAGCAGTAACACAGCGCCAGGCAAACGGTGGCCACACCTGAGAGTCTCAGGTGCTGTGAGTTCAGGAAACTGACGGAGCCTCCAGCAGCCCCTGAGGGCCGATGGTCCCTGTTGTGTAGCTGAGGGGCTAGACAAGAGGCTGCGAGCCAGACCCCGGGCCGCCACAGGAGTCTGGGCCCAAGTCCCACAGAAATCACTGAACAGATGGCTCACTGCCAGTGAGGGAGAGGAAAATGCTACTCCCCATCTCCATAAGGCACGTCTGTACAAAGCACGGAGAGTCCCCGGGAGGAGAGTGAGCTCGTGTTGCCGGGGCCCGTAGGAAAGGCAGCGAGAGAATGCTGTCTATGGCGGCTACCATGAAGCACAATTTGAATGCGACTAAAAACCAGAGAAGCAGAACTTACTCAAGGTCAAAGCACTGAAAATGACTCACACTCATACTCCGGGGCTCCACGTCCAAGGTCCTCTCTCCCATACTCTGCGCTGCAGCACGGCTTGCGCTTTCAAAGGAACGTGTGTTCTGTAATGTTTAACCAGAGTCAAGGCATTTCCTGGCTTCAAAGACGCCCGGGACAGGCGACAGAGATGTGCCTGCGTGAGTGGGTTCAGAGTTCACAGCGCGCCGTGACTGTGAGAATAGCCTTGACTTCTCGGGGGGTGTCGGGTGCAAACAGGGAGGCGAGCGAAGTGTGCTTTTATCATATTTTCCCTCAACCCACTCGGGCTGTGCCGAGCCCCCGTGGGGACACCAGGCTGCCGGATGCACTGGGCTTTCCCACCAGCCCGGACCAGCAGCGGCTCGTGATGCGTGGAATCTGCGTGTGCTACCGAGACATGATTAATCCTGTGATTGATAACCAATAACTGTCCGAGGGGATTTAGCTCAGCTAACGTTTCATCCACTTTAGCATGGGATTTACAGGAACGACAGTTCCTCCATTCAAAGCGGTGTCTTTCCAAAGGTGCAGTTGAGGTGCTGTGTGGCCGAGGGAGATGGGATTCCCGCTTGGCATGACCGAGGGAGGGGAGGGGCCATCCGGTGAGCACGTGCGCTGGGTCTCCAGCCTCGGAGGTAACTCCACTGCGCTCGGCTTGCTTCGTGCTTCCCGTGGCGGGTGGGGACCAGGCGGGGGAGGCGGGGTGCTGACTGCTTTTCTGAGACCAGGAGGGCCTGTCCCCTGGGCCTTGGGCCTTCTCTGCCCATCGCTGCGGCCACAGGAAGGACCTGCTGGGGTGAGGGCCTTGGCAGGGCCACCTCCGCTTCCTGTTCCCGGGCAGCCTCCGGGCAGGGGCAGGTGCGGTGGAGAGCAGGGCTGCCAGAGGAGGGGGAGCTTGAAGAAGTCAGTGAGGAGCCAGAAATGAGGAGAAGGAAGCCAGCCCTGAAGATGTCCCGATTGTCTTAACCACGCGCGCTGTTATTGGGACAGCAGAGCGCAAAGGCCCGTCCCAGGAGAGCCCGGAGGCCACGCAGAGGAGGACAGTGTTTGCCCAGTGGGTTCGGTGGGTCTGTCCTGGCGCCATAACACCCCTTGTTTCCAGGTGACACCCCTTTGCGTGCCTGTGCTCACTGCTCTGCACAGCACTCAGCACCGGCCCGACACCAAGCAGAATCAATAGACGTGGTGAGCGGCCGTCCCAACCTCTGCGTGAGGGGGCCAAGCGCCGTGTCCTGCTCTCCGTGGTCACGACTCAGAGTCGCACGGGGCTCACGGACAGACAGGTGGGCTGGTGTGCGGGGAAAAGGCTGGAGAGGAATCAAACATGGACAATAACTACGAGGAAGATGCGAATGTGTGTATTTCTCTGTTCTGCTTTTAACTTCCTGCTTTTTCTAACTTTCTATAGTTAAAAAAAATGTTCACTTTTTAAATGAAAAAAAAAAAAAACCTTAACGAACTTTAACAACGTGAAATCTTTCTTTGGAATCCACCTATTTTTCTGAAACAATAACAACTATCTACTGGCTTCTTACTATGCTCAGGGGTAGAACTGTGGGAAGGTTTGTAGGCACATGTGTCCACATGTGTATGTGTGCATGTGTGTATGTGTGTATACACAGTTATATATGCACACACACATATGTGGGCATGCGCCAACAGAGATGATGACTCATTCTTCAAAAACTCGCTGTAACCAAATAAGAAAGACAAATCCTTCCAGAACAATCCGTTACATAACCCTCTATGGACACTTACAGAATGATTTCCCAGCTGATTAATCCGACAGCCTTGTCTCCTGCTGGGTTCACTCCTCCCCACCCCTCTCCCTCCTCCCCTGTCACCTGCCCCCACACCCTCCCTGCCCCCCATACTGAACCACTTGACACTCCCGAACAAGGTGGGTTCTTACTGGTCTTCGTGCCATTGCACATGTCCTCCCAGCAAACAACCTCATTCAAGACGCAGTGTCCCCTAGAACAGCAGCCCTCGGACGCCCTCCCACGCCCACCTTTATGGGCAGCTGGGCCATCCTACCCCATGAGGGCCCAGCGCAGGCCTGTAGCCGGACCTGCCGATCCTGGCATACCACCAGATGCTGGCTCCAGGGGGCGTGCAGCAGGCCTGAGCGCCAGCACCCAGACGGCCCCCGACACCTGGAAGGAACCATCTGACCGCAGTGTGCCAGTCCCAGGGACAGGTGAAGGACAGGCAGGGACACCAGTGGAGGAGAGGGTACGTGGAAGGTGTGTGAGCCCAGCCCGGATGGCAGAGGACAATGGCATTCCTGCAGCAGCTTGGCTGGTGTCCGGCCACTCGCCCAGGATCTCCCAGGGCTTCACTTTGCTGTTTTTATCTAGAATGTCATCTGACATAATGCTCTTATATCTTGTCTATCTCAGAGTCTGTGGTTTGGTGGTAAAAACACAGAAACTCATTTCTATGCTACCATGGCAACCACTGCCTATGAGAAAAACAAAGCAAAACAAAACAACTTTTGTCCTTGAGCCCATAAAAGAACCAGCTTTGAGATGCTGCCTCGCTGAGATGAAAAGTTCACGCCACACACTCCAAGGCAACCGTGATGGTGGGTGTGCTCGTTAACCTCACAAACATTTGCAAAGCACCGGCCCTGTGCCAACACCACGTGCAAATGCTGGCGGGGCTCTCGCGTGGGGACGGGGGACAGCACGGCTTCTCCATCGTCCCTGGAGCATCAGGCTCTGCCTCCCCCTAGCCCCCCAGAGGGGAGGGCATTTACTCCACCTGCACGGAGGGGTGTGGGGGAGAGGACTCTTGCCCCTCCCAGTGCCTGACTAGGCCTCACCATGGGTGGGGAGCCCCAAAGGTGAGCAGAGAAAGGGGCTTTCACGTGCGGAAGGCGGGGTGGAGGGGCAGCAAGATGAGAGATGTGAGAAATGGGAATCAGGAAAAGGAGCCACGGAGACAAGAAATATGGGAAGGAAATGAAATGGAAGAAGATGGGAGGGAAAAGGATGGAGGATCCTGGGAGGCGCAGGGAGGGCTGGAAGAGGGGCCTGTATGATGGGAAGAGCGGGGAGCAGCGCTTCACGGCATCCGCTGTGGGATGCTCCTGGGGACACGGCCTCTGCTGAGCTCTGTAACCAGCACCAGGGCCTCGGCCAGCTCTCTGTCTGCCTCGGCCTGGTCTCCGTCTCTCACCTTCGTGGCTGCCGCTCTTTCTTCCTGGGGCTCTGGTCCCTCCGGGACAGGCTGTGGTTTAGGATCGGGATTTCTCAGCCACTCCCCATACAGTCTTTTCATCATTCAATCCAGGGAAATGGGGGGAAACCACTCATTCGTTTGCCTATTCATGTATTCATTTGCAGGTGCAGCCGGTCAAATTTAACATGAGAAACCCTTCCCAGGCACACCAGGCCTGCCATGGCCCTGGCTCCGCCTCTGCTCCCGCCACCAGCCTCTGCTGACTCCCTGGGCGCTGGCTGTTTCTGAGCTGACCACGCATCCCCGCCTGCACTTGGCCTTAACTTCGTGGTTCTTTCATCCCAGGGTGCCTTTGGGGTGGATGGTAATGTGACTCTGTCCTTCAATGGGTTCAGGCGCAGAGGTGGCCTCTGGAAAGCCTGCCCTCACACACCTGCTGAACATGGCTCCCTTCATGGCCAGGCTTTGAGTTCATTCTCCCATATCACCCACTGCTACCTCCATCCATCCATCCATCCATCCACTCATTCAGGCTTGTCTTTGTCACCAGACTATAAAAGCCACGTGTTGGGAGACATTTCTCCACGAGACGCTCATGTTTCTACAAGTCCAGACTCTCGTTTCCAGTATGTTCATTTGTAGAACAAGGATCAGGACAGCCTCCTGCACGTTACAAAAGACTCGGGCTCCCTACGCTCCAGGCTTCCCTTCCAACATGCAGCCCCTGCCTGTGGAACTGTCGCCTGGCCCCCAAGTCACCAGCAGGTGACACCAGGGCAAGAAAATGTCGGCACTCCCGCAGCCATCCCATCGTGGCAGGTACCTCCAGCTTGCAAGTCAGACAACGTGCTTTCCTTAGGCAAACTTTCTCCAAGAGCTGACACTGAACTATTTGCTTCTACCTTGATGACGAGTCCTCCCCGACCCTCCCCCACACACTACGCAGACCCCGTCTCTCTGTTGGGCACTTGTCAGTGCCCAGGGCACGATGGATGGGAACCTGCCATTGGGAGACGTCACAAGTCCTAGCCAGGACTCCTCCTATGTCAAAGCTTAGGGACATTCCCACCTGGTGGGGCCCCTCTCAACCTCCCAGCTGCCCAGTTCCGCACAGAAAGTCAGTTGAGGTAATCCCCTGACTTTTGCCCAGGCCTCGCGGCGTTTTATTCTGTGTGTGAGGGTTATTTATAGAGTTGTCCCTGTGCGCAGACAAGGCTGAGAATTTACAAGGTTGTTTTTGGTGTCTCTCTGATGCTCAGCTGTCCGGGGAATGCCTGACTCACGGGGCCAGTGCGCCCAAGGCTGGAGGATCGGTTTGTGAGCCCAGATTGCGATTTGCCTGAATTAACCTAAGCGTGTTTTTAAAGAGATAAAAATGACTTATTTGCATTAGTAATAAAGGCAAATGCACCAATACCATTCCTAAAGGCTTTACGTAACTGGATTTTGATCCTTCAAATTGCATCTTCCTCATTCAATTACATTATGATTTTAGAGGTAACTATTTCTTCTCATTGATTAGTGATGTACAACTGGGAGTGATTACTGCCTATATTTTCATCCTCCAAATGTTTATTGAGCACCTCTTATGTCCAAAGGATAGTGTTGGGCTTGCAATAAAGTAGGCAAACAAGCGCATCCTGATGAAGGAAGAGCATTTTGCTTGCCTTGAGCATAAACAACGTCAAGTATCGGTGTCAACAACACGCTGGGCAGGCTTCAGAAGCGAGAGGACCGGGGATGTGTTCAGTACTTGCAGATTCGAGCGCAGAGCGTGGCTCAGAGTCAGCCTTCAGTGAGAGCCTGTTTCATTGAAGACAGAAGAGAGAGCCTGCCTTGTTGGGAAGTGTCATTTCATGTGGATCTTGAGAAACAGACTAATGCACTATCTCTGGGAAGGAGTCCGACATTTTAGCAAATGCACGTGAAGGCGAGCGACGGACTTCGCTGCCTTTGGTCCCTTTAGAGCAACTTTTCATGGCTTTATTCCCTCCTTCTCTGCTTTATTGCCAAACAGTAATTACATGTGATTGTGACGCGTAGTAATAATTACTGGCTAACACGCTACTTGCTGCTGTCTTCTCTGTTGCAAATAAATAATTTTCAGGGTAACTAATGTTTGTTTGTTTTTAACATTTTCAAAGTCAGTTGACAACCAAGGCACTCCGGAAAGAGCTGTGAAGCAAGGACAGTGACATTGGCTTGCTCTTCCCAGGCAGCATTTATAACCTGGGAGACAACACTTGCATTAGTAGATGCTGATCCTGGATCTCGACCCTTGAAGCACCGCTGCCTGCTAATCCACAGCTAATCTGCTCGATAAACAAATGGCCAAAAAATTATACTGTAATGAGTTGCTTTTCTCTGATGTTCATATGGAAAGATGGCAGCCCGGGGCCAACCCGAAACTCATGGCCATAGAGAGTCACATAGTGACGGACAAGCTGGCAGCTGCAGTCCGTTCTACTGCATCTGCTATGTTTGCATCGTCTCCTCTGGATTCACAGGCTGTTAAAGCTGAAAGGACCTTGGAATTCACCGAGCCTGACACTCTCATTGTAAAATAAGGACGCAGAGGCCGGGGGAGGTAAAAACAAACATGAAGCACGCAACTAGGCCAAAAACCCAACTTACCCAAGGTCCTGACTAAGCCAGAGGCAAGCTCCCAGCACCACGCTACACGGCCAAGTGCAGGTCTCTGCAGGCATCAGCCAGAGTTCTCAGCGATTTAAAAGCCATCACTTAGCTCTTGTTCTAAAAATAGCTTAATCTCTAATTAAGAACTGAAGTCAAACTGATACTTAATGGGTTTCATTACCTGAAAAACAACCCTGGATATTAATTGTGAACCGATTATACAGTATAATTTTCTCTCAGGTTACATCAAAGAGAAAGCAATGTCCATTCTACAAAATAGAAAAGCCAGTGGCAGCGTGACCCAGCTCGGGCAGCGTGACCCAACTGGGGTCACACAAAGTATTCCTGTCTCAGCTCGAATCAGGACTCAGATGACTGGCCTGTCCTTGAAGTCTTCATCCTGAGCCCCAGGACTTTTTTAGGGGGCACTTGTTTCAAACACTATCCCCTGCGTGTGCATTTGAAACTAGTACATTAATCCACGCTCAGGCGCTCACGAGTGTCCCCAGGTAACTGTCACCTGAGATACAAAGAAGCATGTGCCTATGACAAGCAGTTTCCACCTGCGGGAGCCTCAGGGGGAGCCTGGGCGTAGGTGAACCATGTGATTTGTAAGTTTCTACAGGAGTTTCTGAGCTTGATCTCTGCACCTGCAAATAATAACAACAGTAACGCAAACCGTAGCGAAGGCCCCAGATGCTCACTGATTTCCTGCCTGGCGTTCTCTCCTCCCAGACTGCACATGAATGACGCGGAGCTTTTTGGTAACAGGATTCTGACAATGGCACAGCAGCAACAGCGCTCAGGAGCTGACAGCCTGGGGCGGGAAGCCCAGGAGGTAATGCCTGCTTCTAACCAAAGAATGGTTTGTGCCTCTGGAGCAGCAGATTCCATATGAAACAGGCCTCCTCCTCCACCCTCCATACCACATCGCAAGCACCAGCCCCCTGCAGGGTTTCTTCCCAGAGTTCAGCAAACCAGCTGCGCCTGGGCCTCTGGACATCACAGGCGCACTGTGGGCCATGGCATGGTGTCCTGGGGTCCTAGATCTGGAGAGGTCTCACCAATCATCTCCTCCAACTTCCCACTCTAAGGAGCGTGAACTCCGGGAAAGGGGCCCCAGCCTGCTTGGATGCTTCCAGTGATGGGGAGCTCAGCCCTGGTCAGTCAAGCGAGGACTCCACCCATCTACAGGCAGGGCATTCGAGGTAACCTTGGGGGAGCAGATCATGGACTCATAGCCTCAGCCTCCTTCTCCGTTCTTCCTTCTCTCCTCCTCATTCTCTTCACAGTCTTCCTCTAAGTTACAGTGTTTTCTAAGCATCCATTGCATTCAATGGATTGGCTCACACTTAAACGAAGGACCATAGAAAAAGTGTTTGGCCACCTCGCCAGCGGGCCATACTCATGGGTAAAGGGGGAAAGCACCAGTTAAAGATTGGGGGGGCGGTGCTTAAAAGGTGCAAGCAAAATCAGTTTGCAAAAGGCCGGTTGAATTCTCTGTCTAGTATTCCTTAAATCCCTAGGAAATTTCACTTTTTCTGGAGGAATGACATCGGACTGGAAAAGCTAGCTTTTGGACTGTGACCAGACTCATTTCCTGCCTGTCATGTGTCTTATCCAGAGACTTGGTGTTTAAACAAGATGGGGAACCTATCTTTCTCACACTGACAGCGAGATCTGTGCTATTTTGCAATCAGCGACTTGTCTGATGATCCAATTCCCTTCTTGAGCCCCAAACTGCCCAGTCGCTTGCATCTATGGGCGCTACATCCAAAGAGCAGAGCCTTATTGTCCGTGCTACTGAGCCTCCTCACCCGGGGTCCACCCCGCAGGGGCGCCACTCACCTCCACAGCAGCTTTGTGCAGCTTGGCCAGACATCCCCTCTTGGAGGTGATGCCGCCCAAAGCTATCCAGCGCGGTGGCTTTGTGAGAAGCAAAAGGCACACCTTCCTCTGAACAGATGTTGCCCTGCGCCAGGCTGGGCTTGGCTGGGCTTTGCTAACACACAGAGTGGTAGCTCAGCGAACACTAGTTGCTGGAACACAAGCCAAAAATCGCCAGTGGTTTCATCCCAACAGAGGTTCACCTCCATCCACATTGCAGCTCCTTGTCAACCTCCAACAGGGAGGATGGAGAAGGCCAACCTGCCTCCTACCCTCTTCAGCCAAGAGACACACACCTCACTTCCGCTCACCTTCCAGCGGCATGAACCAGTCACTGGGAGACCAGAGGCCACAGGGGCAGGAGTTGGAAAGTATGACTGATACCTGAGCGGCCACTTTTCTGATACAAGGAGAGCTCTGTGCCTGACGACTTAATAAAATGCATTTAGAGCAAGTCAAGTGGTCTTCAACTCAACTGTAGTCATTTTAGGGACAAAGACAATGTTGACACAAGCTCCTCACATCCATTCCACACCCACTGTCCATGTCTCAGTCCAGCCAAGTCATGGATAATAATGTGAGATTCTGCAAAACATTTTGGAATTCCTCTGGGCAAGTCATTCCACCACTCCATCTAACCATTTATTCATTGTCCTGGGCTCTAGGTACAGAGATGACTAATGCATAGTCCTTTCCTGCAAAGACGTCATAGAATAATGGAGAGATGCCTAACTTACGCCAAAGGTAAAGTAATAAGGGTCAACGTTGGGATTGGCAGGAGGAGGCAGGGGCCCCTGGGATCCCAGGGAGGGTCAGAAAAGCTTTCACTGACGTATGTTTTGTCCAAATTAGGTCTGAAAGGATGAATGGGTTAGACAAGCAGAAGGGGGAAGAGCCCTGGGTAGCACAGCAGCTTCCAGACGAGTGCTGCTGAGGCACAAAGCCACGCTCTGGGCACAGAGGCCACACGCGTCACCAAGTGTCCATCACGAAAGCCACAGGTCCGGCCGAGGAGCTCCAGTGGCACCAGGTAGGGGAGCCATGGAAGGGCTTCCAGGGGAACGGTCACTCCAAAACCTCTGCTGGCAGCTCCGCAGCCGGGGTGCTGGTGGCGGCCACCCCTCCAGCAGCCAGCACTCAGAGCCCCCTCTGTGATGGCATTTCCCATAAGGGAGCTGGTTCCCTCACCTTCGGCTGCCCACAGCCTTCCTAAACCCATCCCTTTGAAAGCTGTTTCATGGGGCTTCTTGCTTGCGCCCAATACATCCATTCCATGGACCATGACACCTAACTCCCAGGCCCCTGCTATACGGGCATAAAGGCCATTGTTCTGATTTCCTTACAGAATTAGCAGGACAATTATGCACATCTCACACCCTCAGGACCCTCATGTTTTTTATTTATTCTATCTTTAACGGCTGACTGATCAACAAACGTAATAACCTATTTTGTTCTAAGGAATCAGTGATTGATAATGTGAATTCCTCCCAAATAATATGTTTGCATAGTTGCTGTAGCTTCAGTCTTCAACTCAAAGCAAGCCGTAAGGTGGGCATGCCAACCGCGTGGCAGGTCAGCAGATACAGTGTCCATGGCTGGGCTTCCGTCTCGTCCCTGCATCTCCCGACTCTGCTTGCTGTGGAGTCAGAGGGTCAGAATCTTGTCCATCAGGGCCTCTGAGCACCTCCGCGGGGGGTGAGGCAGCCATTGCTGCCGAGAAGGAACTGACCTGAAGGGGCTCCAGTCAACCCAGATCCAGGCTCCGTGAAACTGACCACATTCATGGCAATTCCCCACATCCATGGATAAGCATTTCTGCCTCTGGGATTCTCGGGATAGAAGCTCACACGCATTCCCAGGTTTGGACTCTAATGTGAACTTCCACGGCTCGGCATGACCATGGGTGACATCAGGAGAGGTGTGCCAGCTGGAGGTGGACCGAAGTTCGGGTAGGCAGGTAGCATATGCCTTAGTCTCGTGGTCAGCAAACTGCGGCTCGCGAGCCACATGTAGCTCTTTGGCCCCTTGAGTGTGGCTCTTCCACAAAATACCACATGCAGGCTCGCACGTACAGTGCGATTGAAACTTCGTGGCCCATGCGCAGAAGTTGGTATTTTGTGGAAGAGCCGATATTTTGTGGAAGAGCCACATTCAAGGGGCCAAAGAGCCACATGTGGCTCACGAGCCGCGGTTTGCCGAGCCGCAGTTTGCCAACCACTGCCTCAGTCCGTTCTGGCTGCTGTAACAGAGTCACACTGACTGGGGAGCTTACACACAACAGGAATGCAGCTCACAGTTCTGGAGACTGGGTGTCCAAGAGGAGGGGCCAGTGTGGTTAAACAAGGGTCCTCTTCTAGCTGCCAACTCCAGGACCACGAGACATGAACTTCCTGTTGTTTAAGGGCCTGTTTGTGGCACTTTGTGGCGGCAGCCCCAGCAAACAAATACAGCAGTGAGTGCAAGGGAACCCAGGGAACCAGCCGCAGCAAAGGAACAAGCAGTGAGTGCAAGGGAACCCAGGGAACCAGCCCCAGCAAAGGAACAAGCAGTGAGTGCAAGGGAACCAGCGTGGGGAGAGCAGCCAAGGAGAGAGCTGGTGAGCTCTGCTTAGGACACAGGAGGCCGGGACTGGGTCCCCAGGGAGCGCCCTGCAGAGCTGTGCCCTGTGGACTCTCCCCCTGGGTCACTGAAGAAAAAGGCTCCTTGTCTGAGCTGCCAGCCTCTGGCTCTGCCCCCGCCTGAGGGCATTTTCGTCTGTTGCCATGCCAGCAGAGGAGGTCTGAAGATTCAGGTGCTCTCTCTCTTCCGCCCAAAGCCCCGCCCTCCCTCCCCGTGTAGGCTCTTAACCTCACCTGTTATGCATGCGTAAGCTTGCTTTCTTAGGATTCCCATTCTGAAGTAAATAAGCCGTCACTCCCTCCTTCTCCCTGATCTCAAGGTCACAGAGGATGCCTATTAGCAGGAACACCTCCATGGATCTTGAGTGTGTTAGGGCAAGTTCACTGACTAACATGCTTTGTTTCTTTGTTCCCAGAAAGAGACACCTCAGGCTCCAAGCCAGTAAATGCACTTCTTTCCTTCCTGATATCACACACACACACACACACACACACACACACACACACATACACACACACTCACATACACATACATGCACACAGACACACACACACTCACACTCCTCTTTGGTTCTCTCCTGATCCCACCCTCCCCCCTCACCTGCCACACCAGCACAGGTGTCCCCAGGGAGCTCAGGTGTCACACTTCAGACTGCTTATCTCATCGCTATGACGACAGGGCCATCCCTTAACCGTGTCCGGCTGCTTGAACGAAGGGAACAGACAAAACACACTCTCCGTCCTGCGTCCATGAGCACAGAAACAGGTGAGAATACAGGGCCTCACGGGGGGTCATGACTGAGACTGTACAACAGGCCCCTTCGCTGCCAGGTGCCCAGCTGCTGGGTGATGAAGTGATATTTATGGTCTCAGGAGATTCACGTACATAGTGATTCTGAACACAGGTCCTGTTTATAAAGTTCTCTATGAAGGAAGCATTTAAAATATGCCACGTGACACAGCAATCCCACTTCTGGCTGTTTATGCAAAGAATTCCAGAATACTAATTTGAAAAGACATATGTGCCCCTATGTTCATTGCAGCATTGTTACAATAGCCAAGATATGGAAGCTGCTTGAGTGTCCATGGATAGACCACTGGATAAAGGAAAAGTGGGGCATATACACCGTGGAATATTACTCAGCCATAAAGAAGAATGAAATCTTGCCATTTGTGACAGCACGGATGGACCTAGAGGTTAGTATACTAAACGAAGTGTCAGTCAGAGAAAGACAAATACCATACGATTTCACTTACATGTGGAATCTAAAAAATAAAATAAACAAAACAGAAATAAACTCATAGAGACAGAGACTATTTTGATGATTGCCAGGTGGGTGAAAAGGGGGAAGAGATTAAGGAGTACAGAATGCCGGTGATGAACATGCCGGGATGTGAAGTACAGCACAGGGAGCATAGTAATACTGTGAAAACGATGTAAGGTGTCAGGTGGGGGTAGACTTATCGAGGTGATGCCCTTGTAAGTTATATAAATGTCGAATCACTATGTTGTATACCTGAAACTAATATAATTTCGAATGTCAACTGTAATTGAAAAATAAAAAGAATTTTTTAGAATATTTATTGGCTGAGAAAAGAATAGTGAGAGGAACTCAGGCAGGTGAGGTTCTGTAAAAAGCGTCACCATCCTAGCAGGGGCAGCCAGACAAGATACCACACACATAATCCATCTCAGCAAATCCCCCCATAGTACATATTCTACTGCACATGAGAAAAACACGAGGGCAGGTGAGGGCTGTACCGGGGCGGTGAGGTTGTGGGATTAATAAGAGGCTAAACAGGGGCTTATGGAGCAGGTGCGGTAAGGGGTGGGCCACGTCCCAGCATATAGCAGAGCCAGTGCCAAGAGCACACGTGCCTGCATCGGTGAGAGCTAACGGTGCAGGTAAATAGAAGTGAATTTCCCCGAAACATCACTCTGTTCGAGTCATTGTCAAAAACAGAGGAAGCTCTGTTGCCCCGAGTATCACTCCCACCAATAGCAGCACCTGTCAGTGAGAATCTCCTGTTTATGGGCTCTGGGTAGTTTCGATTGTGTTTTGTCCTTTGCTGTTTACTCTGTTGACTTTTCCATCCCGAGGACTAACCCAAGTACTGTGCACGCACACATTCGAATTTCATTCCCGATTGTAAATTTACAGCCAGCGCATGAAGATAAACACAGCCCTTTAAAAAGCGGGCAAGAGCCTTTTGGCCGGAACCACCATCTTCCAAGTAGGCCCTGTGCGAGGTTCCCGGCGACCGTGGTTCCACAGACTAATTCGCCAAAATGACGAACGCAAAGGGAAAGAGGAGAGGCACCGGCCATGTGTTCTCTGGGCCTTTTAGAAAACATGGAGTTGTTCCTTTGGCCACACGCATGCGAATCTACAAGAAAGGTGATATTGTGGACATCAAGGGAATGGGCACTGTTCAAAAAGGAATGCCCACAAATGTTACCGTGGCAACACTGGAAGAGTCTACAATGTCACCCAGCATGCCGTGGGCATTATTGTGGACAAGCAAGTTAAGGGCAAGATTCTTGCCAAGAGAATTAATGTACGTATTGAGCATATTAAGCACTCTAAGAGCCGAGACAGCTTCCTGAAACGTGTGAAGGAAAATGACCGGAAAAAGAGAAGCACACTCTGTGAGAACCAATGGCAAGGAGCCTGAGCTGCTGGAACCCATTCCCTGTGAATTCATGGCATGGTAAGTGGGAAAAATAAAAAAGGCTTCTGTGCTGATAATAATAATAATAATAATAATAATAAAAGAAAATAGCAGGTAAGTATTGCATCTTGAATTACCCAATCGTTCTTCACTAGCCCTACAAACTCCTGTCACTGAAAACAGTTAAGAGCCTTCAATACATTGTACCTCCCTCTATATCAGTGGTTCTCAACCTGTGGGTCGCGACCCCTTTGGCGGTCGAACGACCCTTTCACAGGAGTCACCTAAGGCCATCCTGCATGTCAGATATTTACATTACGATTCATAACAGTAGCAACATTACAGTTATGAAGTAGCAACGAAAATAATTTTATGGTTGGGTCACAACATGAGGAACTGTATTTAAAGGGCCAGAAGGTTGAGAACCACTGCTATAGATGGAAGTGGTATGTTTGCAGAGATGGTGAATAACCATGAAAAAAGGAACCAAAACCCTGGGCTCTGGAACCCAAGGGGCTCTTCAAGGGCAAAGAAAGACCCTCTTCCAGAAGAGCATCCATGAACCTGAGCAACAACCCCAGTATCTGCAGACTTTCCTGACTATGTGTCCCTATTAATGAAAATGTGTTATGTTTTCCCTATAAAAGTATGTACTTATTTGCAAATGCATTCACTGGTACTAATATATTATCTATCATAAAATACACATGTAACAGAAGTAAAATGCACATTAATGTGCATTAATCATGCACCCTATCGGATCATCTGTACTGCGGGGTGCAGGCACCCCACTCGAGAGACCGCTGGCCACAGCAGTGGAGAGCTGCAGGGCTCCGGGCTCCAGACAGCCTCTCTGGGGCTCGGCTGTGTTTCGGCTCCAGATTGCTGCCCCGCCAAGTGCAAAACCACTGGACTCTGCTCCTGTCTCGGGGTCTGAAAGCGGCCACCCCAAGCGGCCAGTCTGAGATGGGAGACAGGGAGGCGTCATGTCAGTGTAAAGGGGTAAATGCCACAGGCCCAGCAGCTCCCGCCAACTGCCCAACACGCCAAGCCTTTTGTGGGCCCTGGAGTGATGTGAATGAGTGGCCGTCCTGCCAACACAGCATCAAACTGCCCCTCTGGAGGCAGCGCTTTGATGTTTGCGCAAGGCATTCCCTCTGCCAGGCGGGCCCTGCCCTGGCCTCCTGCCAGCCCGGCGATCCTAGGACTGCTGTGCGCACGCCCGGGCCCAGGGCACTTGTTTCCCACCGTGGGCTCCCCACGCAGAATTCGCTCTGTGTTCTCACGGAGAGTGCATATGTGTGTTTCTATCCACACGTGCCACATAATCACATACTTCCTACTGTTTAGGAAAACGCTTTAGAGGCTGGGCTGGACTTCAGGGACGGAACTAATCATGCCTTTGTCTTAAACAGATGGAAGCCTAGGAAACTGGTGATGGGATCACTGAACCCCCCTCTATGAGACGAACACAGGCACCAAGTCATTGCCAAGGCATTACTTCCCGGCCCAGGACAGGGCTGTGGTTAGTCTTCTGTTCTGTCCATTTTACTGACTTGGGGGGAGATGAGCGATCTGATCAGCTGAGCTGACCTCAGCCAATAGCAGGACCGAGGAGCAGGAGCTGAACGGCTGTGGGTGGGTTGTGAGGGTGAGCAGAGCCTCAGAGAGGAGGCCCAATCCTCCCTCAGGCTCCTGGACGACGAAGGGGAGTCGTTCGTCGGCTCAGGTGGTCCCTGCACTCTCACAGGCTTCAGCCAAGCCAAGCGCATCCTGACTCACTACCTGCGATGAAAGGGGTGGTAATAAAAATTAGATACAGTTATTTTATTTTATTTTTTAAATATATTTTTGTTGATTTCAGAGAGGAAGGGAGAGAGAGATAGAAACATCAATGATGAGAGGGAATCATTGATTGGCTGCCTCCTGCACACCCTCTACTGGGGATCGTGCCTGCAACCTGGGCAAGTGCCCTGACCAGGTCAAACCATGACCTCCTGGTTCCAGGTCAAACCATGACCTCCTGGTTCATAGGTCAATGCTCAACCATTGAGCCATGACAGCTGGGCCACTGTTACTTTAAAGCCACAATCACTTGTTTTCTATGCCAATAGAACATTTCAAGAAATCACCATTATTCACAAATTACATATTAAAATTTTAGTTTAAAATATATTTAAAAATTGTTTCCTTGACAAAGCCTTTAGGCAGTTTTCACCTTTTTCCAAATTACACCTTCAAACAGAGCATTTTTCAGGGGTAAGAAGGAATTCAAAAAAAATGTATTAAGTTAAAAAATGTAGCCTTCCCTCCCTTTGTTGGCACAGAACCTCTGGGTAGTTGAGTGTCCTGGCACATACAGAAGCGTACTGTGTACTATTTAGGATGCTCACCATCTGTGTGTTTAAGTCTACAGTGTCCGTGTTGCGGATCCGTGAGGTTTAATTGTCATACACAGTCACGCTCCTGGCCCTGCTCAGGGACACGGAGAGGTAAGATGTAGGAAGGTACTCACACATCTGTCTCCGATTCCCTGGAAGACTAAGAAGATGTGAAGAAGAATAGAAATTGCTTCGTGGACTCTTGAGCTTAAACAGGGCCTGAGCATCAGCTCTGCCCGTCCACCTACTTTATGGTTGAGGACCAGGCTCCCTCCCATGGCTCACAGCTGGTCATGGCCTGGACGGGGCTGGAGAGAAGGTCTGGCTCTTTGCAGGTCTCCTTGGTCTTTAACCAGAAGTGAACCAGGACTCCCTTGAAGCAAGCAAGGAAGGAGAGCATTGTAAAGTGCCGTGAGGCTACACGAGTGAAGATTTCCTCGGCACCGTTGGCTCACTGCCGGGGGCTATTCATGTGCCACGGAAAACCACCGAGCAGTTCTCACACCGACTGTGGTCACCAGGGCTTATGCTTTAACAGCATAGGCGTCCTAGCTGGTAGCTCACGCCCAGTCAGCACCCCTATTGGGAGGTACAGGAAGCATACATCGGACCTCCCAGTCCCTGGGTTATATTCTTAGTGGACTTCCATGTTCTACCAGGTCAAGGGCTAAGCTCCCTGACACAGTGCTGCCCGTACTCAGACTCGTCTCTTCACCGTCCGTCCATCTTTATCTCCAACAACATGGGGCAGGTTCGGCTTCCAGGCATCTCAGATGGCTCGTACCTCCTGCGCATTAGTCTCTGCCCCCCACGTCCCTGGCCTGACCCGCCCTCCTCAGCCCTCTCCACTCCCCTGGTTCAGGCTCCAGACTGCACAGGTGACACCTCCCCGGTGCCTCCCTCTCCCTGGCATCTCCCTGCTCCCTGCCCCCTAGATTAGGTACAATTCCGGACTTCTCTCTGCACATTTAGTCACTGCTTTTAGACAGGTCATTGTAACTCACTGTGTTCCATGTCAGCTTCACCTCGCGTACTGTGACTTCCTTGAGGGAGGGGCCAACTTACAGCAAGCAGAGGGGCATAAGCTCAACACGTGCTCTCGGGCTGGTTCCATGATTACTCACCACGTGAGTTCATGCGTGTGGAGTGCACAGCACAGTGCTTGGCACACGCACAGGAAGAGTGCCACGCAACGAGTGACTGAATGGGCCTGAAGTTCCGCCCCATCCTGTGTTCTGACGGGCGAACACAGCGCTTCAACAGGAGTTTGACGGCAGGTGGGTGATCGCTGGGATTTGCCAGAGGAGCTGGGGGAAATTCTGACTTGGCAGCTCCTCCGAAGAGCCTTGCAGAGGGGTGCATTTATGTTGGCCTTGCAGGAGGTGCTGGAGGGAACTGCAGAAAAACCAGTCTCGCCAAGTGGTGCTGGCTCTTGAGCATATAACCCAGTGCCATGGCTTCAGGCGCTCTCCTTCCCACTCCCTGGCGTTCATGTCATCCCTCGTCCTTAGTTTATGACTTCGAGCCTATGCCGGCTCCATCCACTAGGGGTCAAACTTTTATGTGCTGTGTCTCACTGCAACCCTGTTGCTGGTCTAGGGAGGACCATCCCTCCCTTCTTGGCTGGAGTGAAACTGCTGCCTCCGAGTGTGGATTGCACAGTCAACCAGCTGCCTATCCTAATTTGGGGACTAGGAAGGAATGAAGCTTTAAAGAGAGTGTGTTTTCCTGTCCTGTGTCCTGCTCCCATGTCACAGGCACGGTGACGGGCATGGGCAGCCCAGAGCCCAGGCCCTGTGGACGGTTGATCTCGGCTGCCACCTGAATGCAGCAGGCAGACCTGGCCGTGGTGGTTCTGACCGCATTTCTTTTCTGTGTTACTTTTGTTTATGCCCTTGCATTCATGAAGCTTCTCATCCCCTTAAGCATCGCTGAATTATTTATGAAAATTCGAGTTAATGTTTTTGGTCTTTTATAGTTGACAAAGTTGAAAAAAGATGCCAATTCTCTCCCAATTAATGTATGGATTCCATAGGATCCTATTACTCCCAGAGGCCCTTCTACAGAATTGTCAAGCTGGTTCGAAGACGTAGCTGGGAGTTCAGAGCTCCTAGACTAGCCAAACAACTTTGGGAAAGATGACTTATGCTACTTGATGCCAAGACTTAGTATAAAGCTACAGTGTCAACACAAAGTAGCACGGATCAGTGAAACAGAGACCAGAAATAAACCCACATATAGATGGTCAATTGGCCGAAACCGGTTTGGCTCAGTGGATAGAGCATCGGCCTGCGGACTGAAGGGTCCCGGGTTCGATTCCGGTCAAGGGCATGTACCTGGGTTGCGGGCACATCCCCAGTGGGAGATGTGCAGGAGGCAGCTGATCGATGTTTCGCTCTCATCGATGTTTCTGGCTCTCTATCTCTCTCCCTTCCTCTCTGTAAAATATCAATAAGATATATTTAAAAAAAAAAGAAAATAGATGGTCAGTTGATTTGTGACAGCATTGCAAAAGGGTAGTCTTTTCTATAAATTGTGCTGGAACAAAGGTTACCCAGTGTTTTAAAAAAATAAACATAGATCCACATCTCATAGCATATACAAAAATTAACTCAAAGTACGTTTCTAGGCCTAAACCTAAAATTAATCTGTAAATGTTCTATAAGAAAATAAGACAAAATATTTATGAACTTAAGTTAAGCAAAGATTTCTTAGCTAAGACACCAAACGCACAATTCATAAGAGAAAAACAATTACTTGGACTTCATGAAAGTGAAAAACTTTCTCTCTGTGAAAGACACTGTTAAGAAAATAGCCCTGGCGGGTGTGGCTCAGTTGACTGAGTGTTGTCCCATGCACTGAAAGGTCACTGGTTCAATTCCTGGTCAGGGCACATGCCCAGGTTGCAGGTTTGATCCCTGGTCAGGGTGGGTGCAGGAGGCAACCAATCCATGTTTCCTCTCATCTCTCTCTCTCTCTCTCTCCCTTCCTCTCTTTCTAAAATCAATAAAAACATACTTTTTAAAAAATAAGAAAACAAAGAGATAAGCCAATCTGAGAGAAAATATTTACAAATAAAATATCTGATAATAGTTTTGCATTCAGAACATATAAAGAAGTCTCAAAACCCAGTAATCTACACCAATAAAAGACAAACATGCAAATTGACTGTACCTTCGCTACGCCTTAAGCCATGCCCACCAGCCAATCAGAGCGACTATATGCAAATTAACCCAACCAAGATGCTGCCGGCAGCCACGGAGCTGGAGCAAGCAGGAGGCTTGGTTGCCCCAATGATGGGGGAAGCCAAGCTTCCCACCCGCCCTGGCCAGCTCTGAGCTCCTCTCAAGGCTACAAAGTTTCAATTATAGAAGGTAAATAAATCCCAGAATAAAGAAAAGAAAAAAGAAAAATAGGAGAGGCTGGCAGCTTCCATCGCCTGGGGGCTTGGCCAGCCTGAAAACGGCCCTCAGCCCCTCACCTAGACTGGCCAGGCACACCAGTGGGGACCCCCCCCAAAGGGGGTGTGGCCAGCCTGAAAACGGCCCTCAGTCCCTCACCCAGGCTGGCCAAACCTCCATGGGGTGAGGGTCCCCACTGGGGGGCGGGGCTTGACCAGCCTGCCAACAGCCATCAGTCCCTCACCCAGGCTGGCCAGGCACCCCAGCAGGACCCCCACCCTGATCCAAGACACCCTTCAAGGCAAACCAGCCAGCCCCCACCCATGCACCAGGCCTCTATCCTATATAATAAAAGGGTAATATGCAAATTGACCCTAACAGCAGAACAACTGGGAATGACTGGTCACTATGACACACACTGACCATCAGGGGGCAGATGCTCAATGCAGGAGCTGCCCCCTGGTGGTCAGTGCGCTCCCACAGGGGGACCTCTGCTCAGCCACAAGCCAGGCTAACGGCTGCCAGTACAGTGGTGGTGGTGGGA
>NW_005871327.1:856223-857356 GCF_000147115.1 Myotis lucifugus | reverse complement strand
CCCTAGTCTATATAGTAAAAGCCCAGCGACCATTACAGTGGAACAACGCAGAATGACCGGTCACTATAATGCGCACTGACCACCAGGGGGCAGTTGCTCAATGTAGGAGCTGCCCCCTGGTGGTCAGTGTGCTCTGCAGCAGGAGTGCTGCTCAGCCAGAAGCAGGGCTCACAGCCGGCAAGTGTAGCAGCAGTGGCAGGAGCCTCTCCCGCCTCCACGGCAGTGCTAAGGAGCGGTGAGCCAAGTGGTTAGGAGTGAGCAGGTGGGTGGTAAAGAGCAAGCAGGCGGGCAGTTAGGAGCAAGGGGTCCCGGATTTCGAGAGGGATGTCTGACTGCCGGTTTAGATGGGACCTAACCCAGCAGTCAGACATCCCCCAAGGGTCCCAGATTGGGAGAGGGCGCAGGCTGTGCTGAGGGACCCCCTCCCCCCACCCCCGCACAAATTTTGTGTATTGGGCCTCTAGTAAAGAAAATAAAAGGCACTGGGGAAAAGAATTGAACAAAATTTCACCACAAAAGACAAGCAGATGGCAAATAAGCCCGGAAGTGGAAGAGCAGGAACATGGCTGATGGAAATGTAAAAGGCTACAGCCACTTGGGGGGAAGGCAATTTCATAAAAAGTTAAACACGTGCCTACTATCCACATGCTTGCTTTGTTCCCAAAGGCTTGTACGTGCATGTCCAGAGCAGCTGCATTTGTAGTCGCCTCAACCTGGAAACAGGCCAAGTGTCTCCCGACAGGTGAACAGGTTGTGGTGCGTCCACACACGGCAACACTATTCAGCAATAGGAAGGGGTGAACTATTGATAGACGCAATGGATGAATCTCAAAATAATCATGCTAAGTTAGGGAAGCCAGACCAAAAATAGCGCATGGGTGTGATTCTATTTATAGAAAAGTCTGGAAAATGCAAACTCCTTCAGGGTGACCAAGCAGGTCCGAGTTTGTCTGAGGAGGGTGGTGTGGGGGCCCGGAGGGCGAAACGACGGAGGGGCACGAAGGGACTTGGGGATGGATCCGTGGTGATGGTCCCCAGCACCGCGCCTCTTGCTCGAGGGGATGGTCTCAGGGATGTATGTACAAGTCAAAATTTATCAAACTGCACATTTAAATATGTACAACTTATTGTAA
>NW_005871327.1:851412-853504 GCF_000147115.1 Myotis lucifugus | reverse complement strand
GCTCATTTTCCCTCAAGCTGCATAGTCCTCGGGGGGCCATATCAGTTTTCTTTTGAATTATGTAAAGTACTTAATGCCGTGCTGGATTTATAATTATTCCATCAATTCCGATCGGATCACTGGAAGGTGGTAGATACCCAGGTCCTTCTGATCCCCCTCCTCCACAGGTTTCATCTTCTCTGTCTGGAATTCCTTTTCCTTTTGCCCCTATCCAGAAGGGAGAGGCTCAGCTTGGACCTCACCTCCTCCAGTCTGTCTCTTACTGCTTCCGTGAAAGTCACCCCCCCCCCCCCGCCCCCGTCCTTCTCGGCACAGGCCTGGGATTTAAGAGACCCGTGTGTTGATTACCAGCTGTGGGAACCAGGGAAGGAGTTTACTGTCTCTGAGCTTGGTTATCCACGACTCTAAACCAAGAATACCAAAGCCCAACCCCTGGAGCCAGAGCCGGAGCTGGAGCCTGGATACACAAGTGAGAGGCATGACTATCTCTGGATGCTCTTCCCTGGGTCTGCCTTGTACTGTAGTTCCTGGTCAGAGGCCCCTGCTCCTGACCCGGTTTCAGAAATCCTGGGGGAGCGAAGGCTGTGCTCCTGGCCTTGTAACTCCCCCCTGGGCTGTGCACACGTTAGAATGAGTGAGATCGAGTGTGTGTAGGAGCAAAGGGACAGCAAAGGCCCTTCTTTCCACAGAGAGCCAACATCCATCTCACACTAATTCCACAGAGAGCTCCCACCGAAACAGCCAAACACCGTGCCTTTCCTTCTCTGCGCCCAACGACGATTCTCCAAGGAGAAAGAGGGTGGCCTCTCCCTGATAAGTGACACGTGTTCAAAGCCTGTGGCGCAAGGAACCAACATAATCCATCAAATGAGATTACAGACAGTCAGGAGACAGCAAGTCCTCCTTGAACCAGAACAACAGCCCACACCAGACGCACACGCTGTTCAGGCTCCAGTCTCGCAGTCCAGTATCCCATGGGGTTTAGCGCCAGGAGGGAGCAGAGGGGCGGAGCTGGGGGCCAGGGTGGACCCGCAGGCCCGCTCTCGAGAGAAGGCTAAAGGGGGTGTCAGATGTGTATCTTCTAACCACGGAGGGAAGGTGCTCTTATTGGCCAGATGACCTCCTGGATCCACCATATGCTTTTGAAGGTCAAATGAAACAAGGTAGGGAAGAGGGGCACGTGGAGATGCTGGCATTCCACGATATTGCTTCCTTCCTTGTTTTCTCCCCACTCTTTCCCGTTTTCTCACACACACACACACACACACACGCACACACACACACACACACACCCCAAGCCTCCATCAATGAACGTAGCAAGAAGAGGATCAAACAGCACAGGATACATTCCATTTACATGTGGCTGATTTTTACATTTTGGACACGTTTACTCTCTAAAGTAACTAACTGTTAGCATATTCCTTCTGCTCCATATTTGGGTCTTTATAACCTGGTTTGCCAGGTTCTGGAGCTCATGGCCTTGATGCTCTACTTGTGCCTCCTGGTCTCTCAGCTGCCAGGCGATGAGGAAAGGAATCGGCAGGAGGACGGTTGGATAACATGACGCAGCCAGAGGTCAGGAGACCTCACGCTGTCCCTTTGCCCTTGCAGTCCTGTTAGACTTCTGTGTCCAGAGGGTCCTTGGACAGGGTCTGGGCTGTCCCTCGGGGGGTAAGTTCAGCCAAGCACAGGGGCTCTGCTCAAGGGTCATCAGAGCTGAAGCTGGGGCAGAGCAGGCTGGTGGAGGAGCTGCGGTCTAACCGGTGCTGAGAGATGGCCGGGAGTTTGTTCCCAGGAGAAAGGACGGACGACATTCCGGGCAGAGGAAGCTGCAGGTGTAAAACCTTGGAGGGAAGAGAACACAGCAAGTTTATCAAAAGACAATTATTCTGCCCCAGCCGGTCTGCTCAGTGGACAGAGCGTCGGCCTGCAGACTGAAGGGTCCTAGGTTTGATTCTGGTCAAGGGCACCTACCTTGGTTGCAGGTGCCTCCCTGGCCCAGGCCCTGGTCGGGACTCGTGCAGGAGGCAACCAATCGATGTGTTTTTCTCTGTCTTTCCCTCTCTCTTCCACTCTCCCTAAAAATCAATGG
>NW_005871327.1:847466-849868 GCF_000147115.1 Myotis lucifugus | reverse complement strand
ATATATGTATGCAAGTTCCTTTCATTTGTTTATTCATTTATTTTATTCACTGAGTCATAAATTGCCATGCACAGAGAATATAAACTCAAACATAACCCTGTCTCTTGAGAGAAATGTAAATTAGGGTGTCCCCCCAAAATGTATACACCCTTCAACAGCTGGTAACTCACTTACTTTTCACTCCTTTTCAGGTTTAACTGATTTGAAATAATGGGTGAAGCCAGACTAAGCTTTGAACAAAGAAAACTTATCCTAAAGTGCCACTAGACCTTTTTTTTTAATGGGGATACATAAAAGATAACATTTATAGTATGAAACCTGCAACAGTAGACAAATTGTGGGCACACAAACACCAAACAAAAGGATTCCTGATGCTTGTGATTCCATTGCTTCACATTATCAGCAGTGCCTGGCCAGAATGGTCATCAGTTTAAGAACAGGGTTTGACCAAAAAAATTACTAATTTCTATAGATTCTTTTACATTTTAAAAATGAACTGTATGTTAATAAACACTGACTTTACAATCATTAAAAGTGCGTATACATTTTTTGTGGACACCTTGTATCATGTTGAACTTGATAGAGATATGAATACAGAGAAAAAATATTGCAGTAAAATCTGTCACATAAACCTTCCCTTTTAAACCATCTTTTTAAAAAATATATATTTTTATTGATTTCAGAGAGGGAGGGAGAGGGAGAGAGAGATAGAAATATCAATGATGAGAAAGAATCACTGACTGGCTGCCTCCTGCATGCCCCTCACTGGGGATTGAGCCTACAACCTGGGCATGTGCCCTTGACTGGAATCGAACCCGGGACCCTTCAGCCCTCTCTATCCACTGAGCCAAACCAGCTAGACCATCTTTTTAACCTTCTTCAGACACACAATTCAGTGGCATTAATCATAGTCACCACATTGGGCAACCATCGCCAGTATCCACTTCCAAACGTCTTACTCAATTCTTGTATCCTTACCACACAAGTGCGATTTAATCTCGCTTTACTGAATGACTTGTTAAACTGATGCACGAATTAATCAACGGACTAGGGCTTGACTATAAATACACGGCAATGCAGATTTCCTTGGCTGTTATGCAAAAATGTCAGCGGCCAGAGGCTCTAAAATTCAGACAAGTTGCAGCTAAGAGAAGAGGGTAGATCAAGGAAAGACCTTGAGAAAGAGCCTGTGCCACTCACTCTTCCTTTGTAATTCCCGGCCTGCTGCTGAGCAAGAAGCTACACTGCAGACTCAAGACGGCCACAGAAGGCGAAGATCCCCTTTGCCAAGAGACAGCTTTCAAAGGAGGCGGTAGGCTGGCCTTCTGCAGGTGGCTTGACCCCCGGGGGCGCTGAGGAAGTGCTCAAAAGCTTTCTGATGTTTAATAACTGCATTTTCTCTCTCTCTCCAGGGGGAAGCCATGCTGGCCCTATTCCCGTCTCTCGTCCTGAAGGTAGATGACAACAACCCCTCTTCTCTGTGCTTTATCCACATTGAGCCTCAGGGCACCGGGCCGAGTGTTTCACAGGACAGGGCAGGTCTGTCTCCGGGCAGAGACCAGGAGGCGAGGGCAGAAGGACAAATAGAAATCTCAGGTCATACGGAAAAATCAACAAAGGTTTGTTTCATTCCAGTGAAACGTTTGCAAATATGCTAAGCATGCTGTCTAATTGTTAACGCCAGCCTCCTTCACGCTGTGCTACGCACAGGAAGCACTTCTCTGACCGCTGTCTGCCAACCCGGAGGCCCGCAGGGCTGGCTCAGAGGCCGGAGGGGAGCAGGGGCTCCGGGCAGGCTCCGCGCAGCCCCTCGTGGCTCCGTGCCTCTCTGCGTGTCTGGATATGTGTGTAACTGCTGTGATCATGATTATAACACAGGTCCCATAAATGACTAACGTTTCTCCCCGTTGAAATAGCTGTGTGCCCCGCTCCTGACCTCCAGACAGATGTAGAAAGAGCTCACACCATCACCCTCCATGGGGTGAGTCTGAGATCAGGTGCAGGCGTGAGTCTCACACTGAACTCAGCCCCTTGGAAGGCTCTCCCACTGCGCGTTCACCACATGTCCCAGTGACCAGGCTCCCTCTCCTGGGAAGCAGCGGTGGGCGCGGCGGCGTTGCGGGAGCGGGAGCGGCTGGGAGAGAAGCAGCCGGCACCTGGGCTTCCTCTAGCAGCCGCCCGTGTAAGTAAGAGAATGAGACCACTGGTCCCCTCGAACTTGAGTGCAGGAGACGTTTTAGGAAACCCAACCATCACAGATCTTTCCCTTTGTCACTCCCCGGCTCACTCACACTAACTCACACACTGTGTCCTTTAGCGAGCCGGGCAGAGACCCAGACAGAGACAAAACACACTCCAGCTTGGAGTACCGACAGTACTGCGTGTCTGATACATGTCACATG
>NW_005871327.1:843956-845978 GCF_000147115.1 Myotis lucifugus | reverse complement strand
TTTTTCTGTAAAGACCACAAGCAGATCTGTGAGGGTTCCAGCCACCTGCCTCTGTTGCAAGACTCCACTGTGTCCTGGTGGCAGGGAAGCAGCCACAGCCGCAGAGGCGTGATTGGCTGTGCCCCTCAACCTTTCCCTCCGTGCAGGTGCAGGCACAGGCGGGTGGGCTGCTCATCCCTGATCCACACGACCCTTTAAACAGTGGTTCTCAACCTTCTGGCCCTTTAAATACAGTTCCTCATGTTGTGACCCAACCATAAAATTATTTTCGTTGCTACTTCATAACTGTAATGTTGCTACCGATATGAATCGTAATGTAAATATCTGATATGCAGGATGGTCTTAGGCGACCCCTGTGAAAGGGTCGTTCGACCACCAAAGGGGTCGCGACCCACAGGTTGAGAACCGCTGCTTTAAAACATTGCTTTCTTCTATGTTCATGTGTTCCCTACAACCGCTATCTGAGAGTTACCAAGGCTCCTACATTTACATAAACTGCACTCATGTACTTTCCAGTAATTTAAAATCATAACCTTACAGATAAAAAGCACAATAAGTTCCCTCTGGCTCCATCCCAGCTCCTTCCCTGAACATATGAGCACATTTCATGCAGTTCTCATGTGTGTATGTGCTGCAGTTTCCCTGTGTAGCACCCAGCACCCTTTTCCAGCACTGTAGTGACATATCGGTCTATTCTGCTTACTTATTTTTAAAGCTCATGCCATCAGGATCTCATTACACTTATGAAGCTGGCCTGCGAAAAGTTCTCCTATTGTTAAATATTTGGATGTTTCCATGAACCGGATAAATAAGGCTGCTATAAAAATCTTTGTGCAAGTGACATACAAGAAACTTCATATCCAAATGTAAATAAAAGCCACATTACTGCAGCTGGCTCTACTAATTATTAGGCTTGAAACATGGTCACATGCCCTAGCCAGTGGCTCAGTGGTTAGAGTGTTAGCCCATGGACGGAAGGATCTCGGGTTTGATTCCTGGTCAAGGGCGTGTACCTGGATTGCAGGTTTGATGTCTCACACTGATGTTTCTCTCTTTCTCTCTCCCACCCTATTTCCCTCCCTCTCTTCCTCTCTTTCCAAAAATCAATGGAAAAAATATTCTTGGGTGAGGATTAACAAAACAACAACACAGCCAGATCTTTTTTTTTTTAAGCAACCAGAATGCAAATCCATTGACTTGCCCATCCTGTTGAATAATCTATCAGAAACAACATGTTCTAAGAGACGTGACCTGATCTTAAATGTTTCTTAGAAAGTCTGTAGTCGTCTACAGCCATCACATGTTCCTTCTCAGATTCGATGATGCATCTCATCACCATACACGCTCACCTGCGGCCACGGCTTAGGAATTTCAAACTGCATTCAGATACTTCAGTATTCTAAATAAGACCGTTTCATTTCCATGTCAACTGTGGAAAGGAGTTTTGTAAACAAGACTCCATAAGCACAAGCACAGGTAGAAAAATGTTGGTTCTGACTACGTAAACATTAAAGATCTCTCTTCGGCATGGGCACAGCAGGCATGGTGACGGATGTGTACCATACTAAGACAAGGTGTTTTTTTTTAAAATGTAGAGGCCTGGTGCACAAATTCGTGCACGGGTGGGGTCTGGCTGGCCCCACTCCCAATGGGGGCCCATTGGGGGTGGGGCCAACTAGGGGGAGGGGCCATGGGAGTGCTCCAAGGTGTGTCCAGTTCATCTTGCTCAGTCCCAATCGGCCAGACCACAGCAGCAAGCTAGCCGACCAGAGCGTCTGCCCCCTGGTGGTCAGTGCACATCATAGCGAGTGATTTGAGCGGCCTTAGCATATCATTAGCATATTATACTTTGATTGGTTGAATGGACAACCGGACACTTAGCATATTAGGCTTTTATTATATAGGATTGATTTCAGAGAAGGGAGAGGGAGAGCGAGCTAGAAACATCAATGATGAGAGAATCATTGACCAGTTGCCTCCTGCACACCCCTACTGGGGATCGAACCCACAACCCGGGCATGT
>NW_005871327.1:834236-837283 GCF_000147115.1 Myotis lucifugus | reverse complement strand
TCAAAAGCCAAACCATTTTTCCCATTAGAAATAATATAAATTGAAGGGAATCTATTCCATACCCCCAAATGATTCCCTGTTAACCTTCCTTATATGCAGTACATGTCTAATGGACTGTTTAATCTATGAACAAACACTTCTTTTCTTAAATTGATGGAACCACCCCTACAGGCCTCTCAGGACTCATTTCCAGCACTCATTCCAGGGGTGTCTCTCAGGCCAGCATGCAGCATCTTTGCTTGTTCTCACATCACTGCCTCAGAAACACTGTCATCTGCTCACTGCTTCTCCTTTATCCAAGTCAACAACAGACTTTCTACCTCGTCCATTGCCTGTGACCATTGCTTCTTTCACACCCTTAGCAACATTAGCGTTCTTGATGGTCTCTATGTTTTTAAATTGTGCTAATCCTTGATTTCCCAGCAACAAAAGCATCTTCTCCTTTGTTGCCTGAGAGACACTTTTTGTCATGCTGAGGTATCAGGAAGAAAGCGTTGTCCGGTTGAAAACCGAAGTTTGGTTTGACAATCGAGACATCGACATTTTTTCTATGAATAATTTGGTCAAGAACTGAATTGTTCGAGATGGGAGACATTTGAGAAATGGGATTTGACCGTAATTAATCTACCACCACTATATTAGTAGACTTCCTCAAGGACAACCCTGATGAAAAATGGAAATGATTCAGACTTAGGAGATGCCCAAAAAACTCAAAAGATTGAACAGCCAAAGACATATAGTTGTCCAACAGACACACATGAAAAGTTGCCCCAAATCATTAGTCATTATGGAAATGCAAACCAAAACCTCATTGAAATACCATTTAAAAAAACTATTAACTTTTAAATGACTAAAATTTAAAAAGAAATTATGACAATTTTGGTAGGGAAACACAATGGCTCAGCCACTAGAGATTTCAGACAGTTGCTTTAAAAGTTAAACATACACTTACCTTATCACCCAGCAATTCCGCTCCCAGGTATTTGCCCACATGACATAAAAATTTGTTCATACAAAAGCCTGTTCATGTTCCTCTAATCCTCCTCCGCCAACCCTCTGCTTCTGATAACCATGCATCTGATCTCTTTTTTTAGATTTTAGTGGTCAAAGGGTTACAAACATCCAGTTATTATATAAAAGATAAATAAGTACAAGGGATGTAATGTACAGCAAGCATATCAAACTCAAAAGTTAAAGTGGGCCAAATAAACAAGGCATGTGGCCCATGGGATACGAGTTTGACATGCTTGATGTACAGCATGGTGACTATAGCTAAGTGCTGAATGATGAATAGGAAAGTTGTTAAGAAAGTAATCCTAACATTTCCCATCACAGGGAGGAATTTTTCCCCCTTTTCTCTTCTTTTTATTGTATCTACTAAAGGCCTGGTGCATAAAATTCGTGCAGGGTAGGGTCCCTAGGTCTGGCTGGTGATCAGGGCCAATTGGGGTCTTCCAGCTGCTTGGCTGGGGCTTTCCTTCATTCCGTGCCACCTCCTGGTGGTCAGTGCACATCATAGTGAGCGATCGAACTTCTGGTCTCTCGGTTGAACTCCTGAGGGGACACTTTACATATTAGCCTTTTATATATATAGGTATGAGAAGATGGATATTGGCTAAGCCTATTGTGGTAACCATTTCACCGTATACGTAAATCAAACCATCATGTGATATGCCCTAAACTTATACAATAATGGATGACAATTATTTCTCAGTAAAACAAAAATATATGAAGTTTAAGTATTAAAAATGCATACATGGATGTTTTTAGCAGTCTTATCCATAATTACCAAACACTGGGAAAGCCCAAATGTCTTTCAATAGGTAAACGGTTAACAACTGTAATACAGCCACACCATACCATATGTTCAACACAGAAGGAACGAAGAACCAACTGCAACACTGTGGATGGATCTCTAAAGCATTCTTCTATGTGAGAGGAGTCGGACACAAAAGACTACATATTGTCCGATTCCATTGATTTGACATTCTGGAAAAGGCAAGACCATAGTGACAGGAAGTAGATGAGGAGTGACCAGGGGCTGGGTATGGAGGACGATATGACCACCAAGGGGCATAAGTGGGCTTGGGTAGCTGATGGAACTGTTCTCTGTGTTATTATGGTGCTGATTGCATGACTGTATGCTAAACATTTAAAAAGATATATCATACCTCGGGGGGAATGCTTAACGTGAAGGAAAAGAAATCACACGGAAGGTTAAAAAGTGGTTTCACTCAGATTAAACTCATTAAGTATTTGAGAGCCGAGCCCAGTTTCCTAGGGAGCTGGGTGTGTGTCTGGCAGCTTGTGTTGAGAGATAATGGTCCATTGGCCTCTTACGGGCCCACATCCTTCCGAAGGTGACTTGAGCATTAGCAGAGCAGCCCTGCACCCGGGGGCCACGCCCATCAGCCACCAGGCTTCCAGCCTTGCCCAGATCTCATGGCTCTGTCCCTTCCTCGGTCCTCTTGGTGCTTGAAATTACTCCGGACACCTGTGCGGTCCTGGGAGGCTACTTGGAAGAACAAATACCAGGGCGTGCTGGTGGGGGGTCGGCGGGGCAGAGAGAGGGGAGGGGAGGGAAGGGGCCCGGCGCACTGCTTCCTCAGGTGAGTGTTTCTAAGGAGTGTGAAGCCTCGCTTTTATGATCCATCTGCAAGTCTGTTCTTTCTCCAAGGATTCCTTCCATTTGTGTGCTCCCGACATTTTCCTAGAATTCCACCTTAAAACGCGCTGGATGCACTAAGGCCAGCACCGCGCAGAGCTTTGCCGAGACGGTGACGGATTGCAGTTGGAGCCGGCCCCGCACATCTGGAAGCCACATGTCGACAGCAGCTGCATAAAACGGCCGGCCCAGCAGACCTGGGGTGACACTTCTTGCCAGGAGCCCAGACAGCATGAGCCTCACTCTTCTGTGGGTGTTTCTGCCCCTGGTCGCCGTGGCCCGGGGCCAGTATGGTGGCTACGGGTACCCGTACCAACAGTACCACGACTACAGCGACGACGGGTGGGTGAACCTGAACCGGCAGGGCTTCAGCTACCAGTGT
>NW_005871327.1:817970-831766 GCF_000147115.1 Myotis lucifugus | reverse complement strand
ACAGCGGCCGTTTATTGAGCGCGTACCCTGAGCGGCACCACAGTTCTCTCTTATTTAATGCTCAGAGCAAATCTGTAGGTGATTTTGGTGGACGGACTGAGGTCTAGAGATCAGGGGTTTCCTCAGGAAAGTGGCAGAGCCAGGATTTGGATTCCAGGAGTCTTAACTCCAAAGCATTGGTGCTTAACCACAGTGCTGGGCCACTGAGGGCCTGCGGCCTGCCCCAGAGCCAGGGCCATGGGACAAGGTCAGGAACACAGGGCTGGACTTAGGGCCATAGGACAAGGTCAGGACCACAGGGCTGGACTCAGGGCCTCAGGACAAGGACTGGACTCAGGGCCTCAGGACTGCACTCAGGGCCATAGGAAAAGGTCAGGGTCATGGGACAAGGTCAGAGCCACAGGGCTGGACTCAGGGCTGCAGGACTGGACTCAGGACTGGCCTCAGGGCCTCAGGACTGCACTCAGGGCCGTGGGACAAGGTCAGAACCACAGGGCTGGACTCAGGGCTGCAGGACTGGACTCAAGGCTGCAGTTTTCACCCTGGGGAGGCCGGGATCTCAAGGTCACAGCCAAGCTCAGCTCTGGAAGGTTGAGGACCAGCTTGGTTACCATGACTGAGGAGGGGCTCAGCCAGCTGGTGGAAGAGTGGGGAGAGGGTCACACAGGCAGTGGAAGGTGGGGGACCGTTTACTGGGCCTTCCTCCACCCCACTGCCTGTGGTGAGCAGGCGTAATTATCCGAAACCCCTTTGGCCCACTGCCTGCCTCAGAGACTGGCATCTCCAGGGACTCCCGGAAGCAGGGCCCGTCACTGGCACGGAGCCTGGGGAAGGCCTAGTTAAACTGTCCCTCTAGTCGCCCATCCAGGGGTGTCCTATGAGAGGGGCCCTCTTAGAGCCACAGCAGAGCAGCGCCCAGAGATGGCTCCTCACCCCCGAAGGAGGCGCCCGGGCGCTGAGTCAGGAGGCCTGGGTCAGGGTCCTGGTTCTGAAGACAATTTGCCGGTGACTGTGGGCCTGGGGTTCAGCTCCCTGAGCTGCCTGCTCACTTGGAAAATGAACGTCCAGACGCAGGCCTGGGAGGGCACCCCCAGCTCTGGCTCTGCTGGGCCCTGACAGGCACTTGGACTTTCTTGCCTCTGCTGTTCTTGTTTGTCCTTCTGTTTAGAGAAGGCAAGTGATGTTTGCTTTTCAACTTGACAACTTGTGACTGGTTTGTCATTAACTCCCAAATGCCTTGCAGAAAAGGGAGTGGTGATAACATCATTTCATTTGGCAAGTGAGACGCTGGCTGGCAGGTTCTCCCTTCCCCTCCGCTCCCTCCTCACGTTGAGTGTGCAGAGTTAGAGGGTCCCCGCTGCTTCCCTGGGGAGCCCCCCTTGCTAATCACAGAGCACAGAATGCACAAACCTGAAACAGCCCCTCAGGACGGACACCCGCCACCCACAGGCTCTTTGCCTCTTAGATAATTAATGCTTTGACTTCAGACTCCAGTCTCAGTAGAAAGTCTGGAGGGAGGGACTGCTCAGTGGCTGGGAAGCAATTATCTCTCCCGTCCAGGCTCGTAATCTGTTCTGGGGGAAGAATAGACGATTCTGTGCAATTTGGCTGCCTCGTATAACTAAATGAGCCTGCGGGGTTTATGTTAAGAGGGGAGAGGAGTCTTGAACTCCAGCAAGAAAAATCCAAGTGTGTTTCCAGGGCCAAGCAGAGCTCAGGGACCAAGAGGCGGGGAGCCTTCTGGGACCGGCAGTCTGACCGCTCTTTTCTCAGCTTGGACGACAGTGCACAGGGTTTGCTGAGGACACTGGCTGAGTGGACAGAGCTCTAATGGTGCTTCCACCGCAGCTGAGGGCCCATGCGGCTCAGGGGCCCACGCGGCTGAGGGTCCCACGCGCTGAGGGGCCCACGTGGCTGAGGGGCCCACGTGGCTGAGGGGCCCACGTGGCTGAGGGGCCACGTGGCTCAGGGGCCCACGTGGCTGCTTGCCTCGGCTGCTCGGCCGAGACAGGATCCTGAAGTGTGCAGGCTGCTCAGCTCAGACGTGGCAGGAGGCTTTCCTGGGTCCCAGATGTGCCTCGGCAGTCGTCTGGAATCTTCTCTAGCTCGGGAGGCACAGGCTGTGGGACATGTGGACCTGCGTGGAACAAGATGGGGCTGGAATTTTCTAGGAGGTTAAGCTCTGGACTTAGAATCAGGAAACCTAGCTTCACAGCCCCTGTTTCCAGCACCGAGTGGCCCTATGGCCGTGGGCAGTTGGTTCCTCGTTCCAGAAAACAAGAAAGGTGTGGCATCACTCGAGAAGCTGTTAGGCTGCTGCTGGGACGCTTGCAGGAGAAAGAGCAGAGCCCTAAAATAAACCCTGACCTAAACTAAGTGCCCATGAAGGGATCCATCAAAACAAAAACAAAACCCTCATAGACACAGACGCAGTGTGGTGACTGCCTGAGGGAAAGAGGTGGGGAGGGTCAGAGAGGGTGCAGGGGCGATAAACGGTGATGCAAAGAGACTTAACTTGGGGTGGACACACAGTGCAACACACAGGTGATGTGTTATAGAATAGCACCCTTGAACCTACATGATTTCATTAACCAACTAGCGGCCCGGAGCACGGACTCATGCACATTGAAAGGAAATTAATTAGAAGAAAGATTCATGCAGTAATTATGTTACTGCAAAAAATTACATGTCAAAATAGTATATATAATATAGAATTATAAAATTAAAGCAGTCATGCAATTGGAGCCAGAGAGAGCTTTATATGTATTGCACATGTGCGAGTCAACGTTTATTTTTAAATTGCCAGTGCGAGTCATATGTACTGGCCTGTGGGTCAGTTGGACATACGTATGGTCAGTCACTTAGCCTTTTATATATGTAGATGTCACCCCAATAAATTCAATTTAAAAAGAGATAATTTAATTTCCTTATATTTTCAAGGCTGAAAACAAGCACAATGAGTGCTGTAGAAGTCACTAACAGGTATCTGCTCTAACAGGTATCTGCTCCAGAGAAACTGGTAAATATTGAATAAATAAAAATAAATAAATAAATAAATCAGACACCTGGCCCCTCACGGGCGGGAAGGCAGGCTCAGGGAACCCAGGATTGGAGGAGGCTGACTGGGCTCAGGGACTCAGCGATGGAGGGACTGTGTCCTGTCTGAAGGCACCGCCTTTCCCCTGGGCTTCAGAGAATCGCCAGAGGCAATTCGATGGCAGCTCTGAGACCAAGGCGAGGTGTAGGCAGAGTGACAGGTGCCCTCCATCCAGGCCACCTCCTCTCAATCCCCCCCCACCTGCTCGATGTTTCCTGGGGGCCCCCTGTCATGTCCTGCTTGGTTTTGCATACTGTTTGTCTCCTCCCACGCAGAAGCCTGGTGAAGTTAGGAACTCTGTCTCATTCGCCCTGTGTGGATACTCCCCCAGTGTGTAGGATAATGCTGGCTCGTGGCGGGTCCCCCAAATGCACAGTGAAGACCAGGCCAGGCCAGCGGGAGCTTCAGGGGGTTCCATCCTGCCATCCTCCTGCGGGGACACCACTTTGCCACGCCTTTGGTCTTGGGGTTCCAGTGTCTACAATGAGGGCTCAGCTTTATGCTCACACCTCACTCTTGCTTGTTGCATTTGCCGCTGGGCGGGGTGGGCTTGTTAGGCCCCCCAGAGCCTCTGAACCGTGCACAGAGCATGGCTGGCACCCTGTTATTAGGTTTCTGTGAGCCCTGAAATCTCACTGTCCCACTGAGCTTAAACTCCACTAGTAAACCTCTTATTTCAAAATCATAACGGCTGTGTGCCGTGTGGTGTCCTGGTGCGTGTCCCGGAGCAGAAGGGGCATCAGTGGAAAAACCGGTGGATCTAATTCCAGCCTGGAGCTGAGTGGTGTCCACGTTAACTCCTGGGTGTGCGTGCAGGCGCCCGAGCTTGAAGGCCGACCCTGCGGGAAGCGAGGGGGAGGTTCACAGGTCCTGTGTGACCTTCACACATCTGTGAATCTTAACTTTTCCAAAATGAAAGGATTTAAAAGCAAACAGGATGCCAGCGGCGGGGTGCATATTGGGAGTTAATGCAAACAGAGCGTCACAGAATCAGGCTCCGCACTGGGGGGAGGGGTGGCAGGGGGCTCCAATTCACCCCAGAGCAAGGCCCTTTCCCCATAGACTAGGATTTAAGGCCAAGAGAGTGAAGCCATTGGAAAGCCAGGGGACTGTCACGTTAACTAGAGGTGCTAGTACCCCAGCCCTCATTTCCGTGGTGCTTCAGAGTCATTAAATATTCCTCCTTCATGCGCTCCTCTGCCCCTTCGTTCACTCCCAGATGCTTATTCTCTCAAACTGCCAGACCCCAGGGCAGTGACGATGAGGGACATACAGTCTCTGCAGAGTCGCTCACAGTCGAATCGCATTTGATCTTCGCAGCCGTCTGGGGGCAGGCACTGCTGTTTTCTGTGTGTTTGGTATGAGGGGCGAGGGGCCGCAGCTCAGAAGTGTTGGGGCTCCCTGCTCACAGCACAACCCGCAGAGCCCAGGCGGGCGGCTGGGGCCACAGCGCTGCGGGCAGAGGTTACTGTTACTCTTGAATCCCATAGTGGGTGCTGCGCTAAAGAGGCATCACGTGCATGTAGGGTGACCCCTGAGGACCAGGAGGCTGAGTGCGGCAGAGCAGCCAGCCTCCCCTCCACGCCCCTCCCCTGAGGACAGGAATCAGCTGCCTGGGGGAGCTCCGCAAACATGAATCCTGGCTGTGCCCGAGAGCACGGCTGAGGCTCGAGGCTCCAGAAGGGGATTTGAGGGGATTTGTTCCTGTCTGGGTGCTTGTCAGACATAATCTTCCCGATCAGTTAGGGACTGCCAGAGCCAGGATACCTCTGTGTGTGTGCGTGTGCGTGTGCATGTGCGTGTGTGTGTGTGTGTGTGTGCGCGTTTCTTTGAGGTACTGTGTACTGACATAATGGAAAGATTATGAATTTTGGAGTCAAACAGAACAATTCCCAAAGGCAGCCCCACTGCTCCCTGTAGGCAAGTCATGTCAACTCTCTAAGTTGCTACCTCTGCAAAGACCAGACCCCGGGACTGTGAGGTTCAATGAGGTGATAGGTATGCATCACTGCTCCGTGTCCTTCAGGGGCTTACTGACCTCTCTAAACCCGAGTTCCTGAGAATGAAAAGGTGCTGGGGGTGGACAACGGACTATCTGAGCCCGTTCTGTTGGACTGTTTTGTTGGTGAAATTAATGAATGTACACACAGGGCCTGGCACGTGGTGAGTTCTCGGTAAAGTTGCTTACCTTATGGCATGACGACGCTGTGGGAACTGAGACTCAAAGAGATAACTACTACAGCACTGGAAAGGCATAAGGCTGGAGTGGAAATACAAATTGCTGGATTGTAGCCCCCGATGTGCAGTGTTTTGTCTTGGGAACATGCAATTCCGTTATGATCTATAAATATTACCTGTGCATTTAGGAGTGTCTTGAACAGCTCTCCTATTTTCAGGGAGAGGCCGAGGTGGGTTACACCTCTTGGTTTTTTCAAAGATTGGGATAATCGATGCCCAGGAGCTCCAGCGGTTGAGCCTGCGGCCCTGCACGGCCGGGGATGCTCTCAGGACTTACGTACCTCTCCCAAGATCATCTGGACCTTCCCGGGGCCTTCGGGCAGCCTCCCCCGCGTCACGGGGCAGGAGCTGGTGCTGGGAGAATTTGTATTTCTCTCTGCCCTGTTCTGTCCTTCCATCCAGGTTGTTCCTGCTTCCTTCTCTTGAAACCTGGTGGACAGACAGCAGACTTAAAGCCTGGACATGGAGAAGGGAGCAGAGCTCTTACCAGATGCGGGCAGGGGGCGAGCAGAGTGCCCGCCAGGCAGCATTATCACAGGAATGCTCAGCTCCCACCACGGGCAGGAGGACAACGCCTGCGCGTCACACGGTTAGAAAGTTCAGTGACAGTGCAGGTTAGAGGCCATGTGTGAGGGTAACACCGTGACACGAGGAAGAAAACCAGGATGAGTTGGATGGTCAAGGCAGAAAGACCTCTCGAGAAGCGAGGCCTCCGGGTGTTTTATCCTCTGATGCTACTTTCTGAGGCTCAGCCCGTTGTCCCACTGGGAGGGTTCGACCTTGACAATTCCTGTGCAGGCCCCAGCAGAAAGTGGCTTTTGGAGACGAGGATGTGGCTTCTCTTTCTATTTAATTATAACTATTTACGATAATATAATAAGAACCACTATTCCGCCCACCTTGGAGTAACATGTTTAGCGCTGGGCTCTGTGGCTGACACTTGACATACAGCATCTGTTGAACCTTCTCGTGGAACTCTCAGGCTAGGAATTGTCGCCCTGATTTTGCAGAAGTGGCATCCATTTCAGCGGAAAGGATGCGATGGGCATGGAGTTATTTTTTCAGCTCAAGACCAGAATCCAGGACTTTCAAAGCCCCGAGACTGGGCAGACTTGCCCCAGGCTGGGTTTGTCTCTATGGGTTGTCACTCCCCTGACATGCCCCCTCCTCCCCCCCCCCCCCCCCCCGGCCTCTTACTCTGGCCTCTGTCTTTAATACCAATAGACTTCTCTCCAATTCCCGGGTCGTCATGGCGTTGCTCACATACAGGTCTCAGGAAAGGCTTCCAGACCAAGCACAGCACCGGGCAGAGAGGAGGTTCCGATGAACATGTGTCAAAAGAGTCAACCATCCTGAGACTGTGGGCCAGTTCTTCATGCCTGAAAGAAACCCAGAGTATTAATCTGGGGGAAACAGAATTAACAGCAGCCAACGAATTCCTTAAAAGAATGAATCTGAGTGCAATTCAAGCTCTCATCAAGCCGGGTGGGGGAGAAACCTTAGGGGTAACGGAGGCTACGCAACATGGTCTCCCCCACACAGGGGTCCCTCGCTGGGCTGGACGATGGGTAAAGCTGCTCTGTGGGTTGGGGATGGGCCAGGAGCTCTGGGCACAGACACATCTGTGTGTGGAGCTGGAAAAAGAGAGCAGCCCACCCAGCCCGCCCACCTGTGGGGTTAGGAAAGCTCTCGACCAAGCTCTCGACCAAGACGGCTCTGATTTCCTCCACCCCGTCCTACGCCCGCCCCAGCACCACCCCAAACTTGCTAAGAGTTTGGGCTTTCGATATGTTTGGATGGCGACCAGCAGAAACTGGAGGGGAGACTATCATTCCCCGGAGGACCTCACCAACAAAACCAGTGTGTGCACACACAGTCCTGGCCTCCATCCCTCGGCCTGACCAACAGCCCAGACTCAACAAGGAACACAGAACACAGGGAGACAGCCTGGCCGGGGGTGGGCCACAAGTGGGACAATCTCGGGGCAGCCTTCTGTGCTCCCTGAGAGCTTGTGGACGGAAGCTCTGGCCCCAGAAAAATCTGAGCTTGACTCCTGGCCCTTCTTATCTTGGCCATCACTTCCCTGAGCCCTCATGGTGCCTGAGGTGAGACCCCACACGGCTCCGCTCGTTAAGGTAGGGCTGGGACATGTCTGCTGGCTCCCCACAGGGGCTCCTTTTAAAACTTGGCTTTGAATCATGTGAGCAGTGCAAGCCCCTCCGGCTGCCTGAGTCTCCTCCCACTCAAGGGGCCCTCACGGCTCTCGCCTGCCTGGTGCCTGTGTGTGCAATCCTGCAGCTGGTGCCTGAATGTTTAGGGGAGTCTTGTTAAATAAGATGCTTTTAAAAAGTGGGGGTCGATTGGAAGGGAGGGGACCCGAGGAGAGAATGCCCGGAGCTGTATTCATGCTGCAGCCTCGTCCCAGGGCAGGCTTTGTCCGGAGGGAGAAGGTGGCGGGAGAAGATGGATCCCTGGCTGAGCCCCTGGAAACTCCTTGGAGCGAGTTTCAGGGCCCTTCCTGGATTTGAGTGATTGTGCCGCGCCAGCACGGCCATGGGTGAACCTGGGGGTGGGGGGTGGTGATGAAGGATTAAAGAAGACACAAGAGAATAAAGCTGGGGCTAGGTGGGATACTACCCGCTAATTAGAGAGACAGTGCCATGGCCTGCAAGCCGAGTCTTTATTTTATAGCCGGATTCCACAAGGCAAAGTAAGGGCATGGTCAAGATGTTTACAAAGTTCTCGTGGGTTTCGAATCTACTCAGTTACATGCACCTGATCAAGCTTTGTTTACTTGCTGCACCTCCCACAGCCCATATCACTTAGCCACCTGGGAGCCACTCTCCACAAGTGATGAGCTCCTCAAAGTCAGTTCTGCCTCTGATAATGGACCAGGCCCAGATCAGTCGCTTGTTCTTTCATTCTTCCATTAAACATTTGCTGGACCCCAGCGCCAGGCTCTGTGGGGAATGCAGACTGAAGATCTTTTCCCCTCACGGACTTCACCGTCTCCTGGGAGCCACATGTCACACTGGAGCATCTATGTCACAAAGCAGGTGTGTGTCAGCCCCTGAGACAGCCAACGCCGAGAGCTTGTTTTAAGGAACACCTCTCAGGAAATGCCCTGAGTCCACAGTTCTCCACTCACTGCAGACTGAGAGCCAAAGGTGGCATTCACAGAGCATACTCATGAGCATAGTCCATGTGGACTAAACGAAAGTATAGTCACAATAATAGAGAACTTACTAAGCCTTAAAAGACACTGTCTCCAGAATTGTATGTCTGGTCTTCAAAATAACCTTATTAAGTACTAGTGGCCCGGTGCACGGATTCATGCACATTGAAAGGAAGTTAATTAGAAGAAATATTTTAATATCACTATTTGCCCTTTCTCTATAATAGAAGTGTCAGCCAAAGTCACGATGGACAATGACAGGTCAAAACACACGTGTGCAATTGGCACCAGCGAGAGCTTTATATGTATCATGCATGCGAGAGTCAATGTTTTTTTTTAAGTTGCCAGTGCATGTCATATGTACTGGCCGGTCGGTCAGTCGGATGGTTGCATTGATGGATGGTCGGTCACTTAGCCTTTTATAGATATAGATGTGCTATTATTATCCCCATTTTACAGATGAGAAACTGAGGCTATTAGAGGGCCCGAAGCCTGCCAAAGTGACCCAGCCGGGAGTGGTTGGCGCTCCAGTCCAGCAGCATAGTCCATGCTCTTACCTGCTCTGCTACGCTGCTCCCACATAGTGGGGTGTGGAAACAGACCCCCTCAAAGATCCATTCTAGAAGGAATAATTTCATTGTGTTGGCCACTACCAAACTCCAGGGCAACTCAGTACAACATGTGAAGGCAAGGGCCAGAGCAGGGAGGGAGTTCTGTTCGCTTATCTAACTCCCCACATGTTCTCAGGCCCAGGCCTGTGTCCAGTCTTCACGGGCAGTGTTATCTGAGATGCTGTGCAAGAGGGTGACACACTCACTGTCCACACAGGACCGTGGGGCCAGCTGCCTGCTGAGGTACCCTGGGGGGCCCCAGGAAGAGGCCAGCTTATCTCGCCAGGTTATTTTCACTTGTGGGAACTTCTGCCCTGGGAACACTCTTCCCTGAGGCGATCAGGGGGCACAGGACAAATCAAAACAATGGGACACCAGCTCAGGGAAACTGAGGCCGCTCCTATGGAAGGGTTGTTTTAGAGGACGGCGAGGACTGCAGGGACAGTGGGACTGCAGGGATGGTGGGACTGCAGGGACAGTGGGACTGCAGGGACAGTGGGACTGCAGGGATGGTGGGACTGCAGGGACAGTGGGACTGCAGGGATGGTGGGACTGCAGGGACAGTGGGACTGCAGGAACATGAGAGAGAGGTTGCGGACAGCACCAGTTTGTGCACTTTCTCACGTCAGATACTCTGAGAGCTTTGTACTGGCCTCCCCTCTCACTCGCTGCTGGAACAGGGTCAGAATAGACCACTGCCCACTATCCAGACCCTCGCAGCCCTTTCTGAGCAGGTGGAGATATTCCTGATGGGATGGGAGTGATGGTAGCACAAATGAGACTAGACCATCCAAGGGCAGGGGCCTCGATGCACACCCTGATTTGCGATATTGATCTATAGCTGAGCTCCCCTGACGTCTCAGGCTCATGTGCACAGGTGACTGAGGACCAAGCCCATCCCTCAATTCTTCTCTCAGCACGAAAGCACAGCGACTGATAGAGAGAGTAGCCGAGACCAAATGTGCTGGAGAATGAAGGAAGGAAGGATTAGGTGCATATTTGAAGGTACAGGTGTATGAATGAATAGATGAACAATACATAAATGAAAAGGAGATGCTTTCTGGCCAGAGACAGGAAACATATTCAATGTCGGATCCACGAGACCATTTCCAGGAACTGAAAACGAGATCGAGAAACCCCCAAACAAACATTTGTTTGTCCGCAAGACACCTCCCACCCATCAGCACAGGCACCTCTTACTTTACCTGCGGCATTTTCTGGAAACTTAACTTTACTTGGAAAACAGGGTTGCATTCCAGCAGCGGTCAGTCAGGCCGCGACACACACAAGAGGGGCCGCGGCCGGTGGCCAGGTGGGCAGGAGCGCTGAGAGCCAGAGGGCTAAAGGCCTGTTCATCTGGAAGGGCTGTGAGACCTCATGCGCCAGGTGGGGCGGGTCCCCCAGGCTCCTGAGAGCAGCACCCTCTTCTCATGGAAAAGTAGCAAACATCACGGTACCAGAGGGACTGGGGCAGGAGAAGGAGGGAGTCGTTTTGGAGACAGAAGGAAGAAGTGAGCACACTGTTGGAAGCCAGTGCTTAGTCAGGGAGGAGCTGTGATGATCCAGGGGGCCCATTCCTAGACCCGCAGCGGCCCAGCCGGAGCAGCACAGTGAGAATTCATGGGCCACAGGGAGGGCTGTGGACCAGAGAGCAGGGGTGACCTCTGAAGCCTCAGACTTGAGTCGGTAGCAAGGAGACTCCTGGGTAAGTAGGAACCCCTGGGGTGTGTTCCCAGCTCCTCACAGGCCGCCCCTGCCCAGCGCTCTCCGTGGGCTTTGCCTGCTGCTCGGGGCCAGGGAAGGGGCACCCTGCGCTCGGGCTCCAGGCTCTGCTCTTGAGCAGAAGAAAAGTTCATGTGAAGGTCACCCATTCACTGCCTTTCTCTTTGTCTTCTTTTAACTTTACAGTCAAGCAAAATGAAGTATATTCTCTTTTACTTTAAATGGCATGAATAATAAGACAATCTTGCATTTGTAAATTCTAGATGCCTCTCCATCTACCCATTTATGCATTCTTCCACCTAACAATGTATTCATTGAGGGCTATCAGGGGCAGCGTTCCCCCAATTTCCTTCAGTTGAAAGAAGCTGAATCGTTTGAATTTTAATGGTGAGCATATGTCATTTCTGCAAATACAGGAAAGTCTTTATTATTTGCATAAAAATGGAATAAATTGTTAGGAATCCAGGTCAGTGAGAGAGCGCTGACTCGGCCTCGGTGGGAGCCGGGCCTGGAAGGGGCTGCTGGCATGTCACTGTCCCTAGTTCACTGGTTTTTCTTTCTCTCCAGGTACCAGACTTGCTCCAACAACGGGCTGGTGGCCGGCTTCCAGAGCCGCTACTTCGAGTCGGTGCTGGATCGGGAGTGGCAGTTCTACTGCTGTCGCTATAGCAAGAGGTGCCCCTATTCCTGCTGGTGAGCTGGGGCCCAACACAGCCCCTCCTGACTCCTGGGGCTCGAGGGGAGCATGGTGGGGGGGGGTGCTCTGCTCTAGGTCTCTGCCTCCAGATAAGCCACAAACAGACTTCAAATGCAACAGCTAGCATATAGAATGGGTGGATGGATGAATGAGTGAATGAACGAACTAATCAATCAACCAACCAACCAACCAATGAAAAGGCTAGGAGAACACTCACACTGGGAGGGGCCTCACAGGTCACCCACCCAATGCTCCTACAACCCTCTTTTGGTAGAAAAAGAAACAAACAGAACAATAGAGCAAGGAAGTCACCTGGCTGCTGCCTGGGGGCCTCTGGAGGGGGAGGGAGTGGCCATGAACTCTGCCCCAGTGCCTCTCCCTCTATCACACCGAGGTCCCATCACACAGAGGCTGTGGACCTGCCCGAGAGCTGAGTTTTTTCCCGCCGATCACAGGTCAGATCTGCAAACATCGTACATAAGCACAGACCAGAAAAGAGGCTGGTGTTTTCTGGATCAATCTGCAATTCCAGTCTGAGGCTTTGTTTCTTCCTTGCTCCCTGGGCTGGTGCCAATGTCCCGCGCCAGCACCACCCTGCCGGGGAGAAGGCGTATGCATTTAATTTCCCTGACAACCAACCCTGGGTGTTGACAGCACAGCTTGTCCGGAGGTCTCCATGTGCAGACAAGCCAGGCATGTCTGCCTTGGACCAGGGGAGTCGCAGGTCAGCATGGGAAGGTGGCTCACTCCAGTGGCCTATCTCTGTGCGGCGGTGCTTGCAAGGGCAGCCTCGCGGGTTATGCGTGTTCTCTGAGACCAGACTGCCTTGCTCCAGGGTCCCAAGGGGCACAATGTCCTGGGCACAGGCAGCCCCAAAAGTTGAGCATGTTTCTGGTAAATTCAGAGCCCAAGGTAGCTGAGTCAGTGCTGGGTGATGGAGTGGCTGGGTGACGGAGGGGCTAGATGATAGAGTGGCTGGGTGATGGAGTGGCTAGATGATGGAGTGGCTGGATGATGGAGGGGCTAGATGATGGAGTGGCTGGATGATGGAGGGGCTAGATGATGGAGTGGCTGGGTGATGGAGTGGCTAGATGATGGAGTGGCTGGATGATGGAGGGGCTAGATGGGTGGTGGAGCGGCTGGATGACGGAGCAGGGGCCCCCTCCAGCTCTCCGAGGTGCTTCCACAAAGCTGCCTTGCCCACAGGGCCACAGAGCAGGTGAGGCTGGGTGTAGGCTAGAACTGCCAATCAGACAGATGTCCTGCATCAGAGACAGGGATTCCCTGAGGCGGGCACAGTGGCAGGGGCACCACCGAGCCTGGACCCCTCCCCTCTCCCCTCCCCTCCTTCCCCTGCTTTCTCCTCTCCCCTTGTACCTGGCTCGTCTCTAGGAAGTCACTGTTCTTTCTAAGGGGCCTCAAGTCCATCAGTTAAAATGGGGGCCACCTGTCTGCCGGTAAGAAATCTGAAGAGAGCTACAGAGTCTTCAGGAAAAAAGGGAATGCACCAGAGCACGCTCACACTCATTCACAGTTTCCAGGGGCACGCTCGGGCCCCCGCTGACACCCCGGGACTAGGAGGCCGTGGAGGGTTGTATTGCGCCCTAAAATGTCATGACCCCCAAAGAAGTCTTTGACAGGGCAAGCCAGACACCCCAGTCTGTCGTAAGTCAGGGTGAAGGTCCTGAGGACCAGGCCTTTGAGAGGGAGGAGGAGGAGCCTGTGACCTCAGTGGCTAGGCCTTCCAGAACCTTGTCCTCCCTGCCCTGCCCCAGGGCTAGGCGAGCAGCAGTCCTCCCACAGTGAGGTCAGCCTCCCTTTGTTACCAGGCACTAAACACAGTTTGCATGTAAACAAATTGTCTGGAAGAGTAAGACACAAAGAGCACTCAGTCAGCTAATCCATCACCACGTTAGGAAGACTCCCCCTTAGTCGGGCTCCAAAGGGATCCACAGGGTGGGGTACCCTGGGCCGCCCAGGGGGCGTGTTCCGGGAGGACAGGGGTGAAAGAGAAGTCAGCCTAGAGCCATAGTCAGCAAACTGCGGCTTGCAAGCCACATGCGGCTCTTTGGCCCCTTGAGTGTGGCTCTTCCACAAAATACCGACTTCTGCCCATGGGCCACGAAGTTTCAACCACACTGTATGTGCGCGCCCGCACGTGGCATTTTGTGGGAGAGCCACACTCAAGGGGCCAAAGAGCCGCATGTGGCTCGCGAGCCGAAGTTTGCTGACTACAGGCCTAGAGCAAGGAGGGGA
>NW_005871327.1:816160-817175 GCF_000147115.1 Myotis lucifugus | reverse complement strand
CGGGGCAGTGGGAGGGCTGGGGTGGGGCCTGTCCGCTGCCCCTGGTGGGTGCCTGGGCCACAGTGCTGAGTACACCCCCTTAGACAGTGTGTGTGCAGGCCCTGCCCACCTGCACTGGGCGCGTCGGTAGGACATGGGGACCTTGATCACGTCCGCAGGGCCTAATCAGTGCCTAACCAGTGCCTAACCAGGGCCTAATCAGTGCCTAACCAGTGCCTAACCAGGGCCTAATCAGTGCCTAATCAGGGCCCAGAACACAGTGTCTGCTTGGTAAGCATTGGATGGATGTTCGAGCCAATGCTTGGGGGGGCGGGGGGAGGCAGAAAAAGGTGAGGAGGCCCCGAAATGCATCATTTACTTATTAAGTCTGCCTCCCCGTCCCCTCTTAGCCCTAGAATGTCAGTCGCACAGGCAGCGTCCCTAAGCAGTGCAGGCACATAGCAGGCACGCAGCATCTGTGAGTGGATGGATGAGTGACTTCAGCCTGCTCCCCAGTTTTGTTGTGGGGATGAAATGAGATCCCATCTGCCTGGTGCTGCCCTGGCTAAGGGGGAACAGCGCTGGCCTGTCTGGCAGTCGAGGCCTCTCCCCTCCCAGCTGCTGCGAGACCCAGCTCCTCACCTACTAACAGGCCTTTTGAGGGGTCAGGGGTCAGATGACCTTGCAGGAAGCAGAGCTGGTTATACAGAGGAATGAGAAACTGGACAGTGTGCTGGGGTGTCCTGACACCCCTCCCAGGCAGAGGAGGGGGCCTGAAGCCTCTGCCCAGATCCATGGGAGAGCCATCACACCTCCCCCCGCCCCCCATCACACTGTCAGTGGCTGGCCACTGGCTCCTGGCCAAGGAGAAAACAGGGAATGGATTTAGGCCCAAGGCTTTGGTGACAAGGCGGGCAGGACACTGAGGCTCAGGGTGTTAGGAAAGTTGTCGAGCACTGGTGTGGGGGTGAATGGAGGCGAGGGTGGGATGAGGGGAACTGTCCACACCCCCCAGAGCGCTGTATTCTGTGGCTTC
>NW_005871327.1:812037-815525 GCF_000147115.1 Myotis lucifugus | reverse complement strand
TTGTCAAGTTCCAGAAGGGCAGCCCACGAAGTAAGATGCTAAAGACGGAATGAACATGGAATGTGGGGCTCTGTGTGTGGGAACAGCCCTGAGCGCACAGGCTGGCGGAGGGATGAGCAACTTCTCTTAAGTTGCCCGAGACCCTTGGGTCTCAGGTGACAACACTGGCCTTTGGTCTGCCATGGTCTGCCCACTCCCACCCGCACCCCCTCCCCACCTTGTCAGCCTGCCCAGCGTCCAGGCAGGTCACTAATGGTCAAGAACCAAAGGATGGGGTCGGTGTGTGTGTGGGGGGGACTACTTAGACAGGCACAGAAGCCCCTTTGAAGCGCGTGCCCCTCAGGAGGGTTCCACCCGCTGCCTCTGTTCCTGGGTGTGTGGTGTCAGAGCTGGACGCTGCCATGGTTACCCAAGAGGATGGTACTTTCTCAAAGGGCATCTTGGAGGCACGGCGGAAGGGGTGGCAGGGGCACCTGTGCGCAGCGCCTGACCCTCCGTCCCCCTGCTGTCTAGACATTTCAGCAGCCTCTTCAGACGGCCTGAGTCCTGACGTTTCATGTCTTTCTAATTGAACGGAGCCTCGAGGCATCAATTAGGCCTATTTCTTCAGCATCTCAGCGTGCTGCCTGGCACCGGGTAGCCCCTTCGTAAATGTCTGCAGTGAGTAAGGCTGTGGCAGTTTCCTAGGAACAGTAACCATGGTGACCCTGACACTGAGACGATGTTGCTTTGTACTGAAAAGGATTTCTTTCACACGCACTGTTTTCTTTGACCTTCCTGACGACCCTCCGAGTGCGAACTGTTTTCCCACACTTCCCGCGGTGAAAGCTGCCCAGGAGCCTCCCTGTGAAAGCTCCCCGTTCGCCTGTTCACTGGCTTTGATGACCTCCCAGGGAGCCAGGGCATTTTTCTCTCCCCCCTGGAAAGCTGCTCTGCAGCGTGGAGCCCCCGGTGCGGGGAGCTGGCTGAGTGCAGTCTGTGTCTGCCTGGGAGCATTCGGGGCTCAGCACTAGCTCCAGGCTGTGCGATGAGCCAGCCAGCCAGCTCCCACAGGAGCGAGTTCATTTGCTTGGCGGGACCAAGGTGCTGTTCTCACCTCGGGGGGTGCCGTTCTCCAGATGTGGCAGCCTCACTGCACTCTGGCAGAAGGCGAATTCCTGACGGATGCGGACACGCCGTCACCATTAGCCCCACCGGGTGGACACGTGTCAATTTACACGTAGTGTTTATGCATGACAATTCGAATTCTTAGCCCCGGCCCGTCATCCTGCCAAACCACAAACACATGTTGCTGAGGAAGCCACAACCTTCGGAGACCACGTGTGACCACTCCCAGTCTCCATACAGTGCCAGCCACTGCGTGCACGTGCCAGACACCCCCACCCCCACCAGCATGCCAAGGCTGTCTAGGCAGAGCCCTCGGGGGCCAGGAACTCACAGTTTCGCACTGAGCATCAATTTTCTTTTCTTTTTAAATATATTTTTATTGATTTCAGAGAGGAAGGGAGAGGGAGAGAGAGAGAGAGAAAAAAAACATCAATGATGAATCATTGATCGGCTGCCTCCTGCATGCCCCACACTGGGGATTGAGCTGCAACCCTGGCATGTGCCCTTGACTGGAATCGAACCTTGGACTCTTCAGTCTGCAGGCCGATGCTCTATCCACTGAGCCAAACCAGCTGGGGCTGAGCATCTATTTTCTATTCTAAAGGTTTTTTCAGATCCAAGGCTTTTCATTTGATTCACTAGATAACATGTTTCGACCCAAAAAGTAATGCCTGTCCTCAGAATCAACACAAGTGACCTTCCGTTTCTCCCTCCACCTGAGATTCTCAGACTCTCGAATGCCGCCTTCTCCACGCCCAGCTCCTCTCTCCCTTGCGCTGAAGTCACAACCCAGAGAATAGATTTGCGTAGTTCCCAGATCGCTCCAGTTCACCAGCGCGACAACAAAACCAGAACATCCTTCTTCTCTCTCCACCCCAAAACCCCGGATCAAAGCTAATCTTTAACTGCCACTCCACTGCTCAGGTTTTAACACAGATGGGGAGTGTTTGCACAGCCTTTCCCCACGAAACCCTGGCAGGGATGAGAACCACCTGCTGGCACCTGGTGGCTGGTGTCCCTCGCCGCTCAGGTGCCTGCTGTGGCATGCTCCCAGAGGCTGCTGGGAAGCCCGGCTGCCACGCTGGGTCCTCTGAACGAGTTGGAGGCTGTTAGTATGGAGATGAGAGGCCCACGCTGTGAGAAAACAGGATTGGATGCTATATTTGCAAGCAGTTTGCATTGAGTGTAGATACTCATTGGGGGAGGATGGCAACAGCACCTCTGAGCTTGAGCGAAACCAATCATCCCGTTCATGGGTCCCAGTGGCTGTCCCGTTAATGGTGCCGTATTTATTATTTACAAAGGAATTGGCCGTCTGCATATCAGTGATGCCTCCCCCCTACACTCAGCTCTGCAAAGCAGACATTTCAGAAATGTGGCTGGTTGTCTAGTAAGTATAGACAACCAGCCACTGAGAACAAAGCAAATTGCAGTTACAGACCAAATTCATTGCTTCACGCCATCTTTTCCCTTGGTTCTCTCATATCCCTTTTACTGGATTCTAGAAGCGATCATTCATTCTGCCATTCATTAATTCACTAGAGGCCCAGGGCACAAAAATTCGTGCCCTCAGGCGGGGGGGGGGTGGTCCTTCAGCTCAGTCTGTGCCCTTTTGCAGTCTGGGACCCCTCGGGGGATGTCTGACTGATGGCTTAGGCCCACTCCTCAGGGGATTGGGCCTACACTGGCAGTCAGACATCCCTCTGGCAGCCCAGGAGCCCTTGGGGGATGTCCACCTGCCAGCTTAGGCCCACTCCCCAGGGGATCAAACCTAAGCTGGCAGCCAGACATCCCTTTGGCAGCGGGAAGTGGGCCTAAGCTGTTAGTTGGACATCCTTAGAGCTGCCGCAGAGGCAGGAGAGGCTCCCGCCACCACTGCTGCGCTGACCAGCCATGAGCTGGCTTCTGGCTGAGCACTGCTCCCCCTGTGGAAACACACTGACCACCATTGGGCAGCTCCTGTGTTGAGCATCTGCCCCCTGGTCACTGCACCTCATAGCGACCAGTCGTTCCACCGTTAGGGTCAATTTGCTTATTACCCTTTTATTATATAGACTAGAGGCCCAGTGCACAAAAATTTGTGCACTCGGGGGGGGTGGTCCCTCAGCCCGGCCTATGCCCTTTTGCAGTCTGGGACCCTTCGGAGGATGTCCACCTGCTGGCTTAGGCCCGCTCCCTGGGGAATTGGGCCCAAGCTGGCAGTCAGACATCCCTCTGGCAGCCCAGCAGCCCTCGGGGGATGTCCACTTGCCAGCAGGGAGAAGACCTAAGCTGCAGTAGGACATCCTTAGTGCTGCTGAGGAGGCAGGAGAGGCTTCCACCACCACCACTATACTGGCAGCTGTCAGCCTGGCTTGTGGCTGAGCAGAGCCCCCCCCCCC
>NW_005871327.1:808918-811715 GCF_000147115.1 Myotis lucifugus | reverse complement strand
GGCAACTAGAAGCAGGTATCTGGGGTTTATTTACCTTCTATAATTGAAACTTTGTTGCCTTGAGAGGAGGCAGCAGCCGGCTGGGAAGCTTGGCTTCCTCCATCATTGGGGCAACCATGCCTCCTTCTTGCTCCAGCTCTGTGGCTGCCGGCTGCCATCTTGGTTGGGTTAATTTGTATATAGTCGCTCTGATTGGCTGGTGGGCTTGGCTTAAAGCATAGTGAAGGTATGGTCAATTTACATGTTTGTCTTTTATTAGTGTAGATTGTGTCAGCCAGTGAATGGATACAAAATAACTACAATTCATAGACTTTGAGTCAGCTCCCAATAAAGATGATAACTTCTATTTATTGAGCATCTACCCCACGCTCATGTTAGTTCATTCACTTCTCACACGCAGAAATTATGACACTGCTACAGAGTATCATGTAGAATTATACATGTTACATACAGAGGGAGCTGAATGCAGAAGCTGTGACTTGTTCAAGGGTCCAAACTCAATTCAAACAGGTCCAGCTGCCTCTAAACCTTACGCTCTTTGCACAGCACTGAGCTCTCAATCTCGATGGGGAAATCAGACCAACCTAGAGGAAGTGGTAGGTGATGGCACAGCCAGCATCTCCTGTGAAAACAGGGAGGAGAGTAGTTATATCAGCTGGAGGGGAGATGGAAGTGAGTTGTCCACCAAGGTCAAAACCAGGGCGACCAAGATGGATGTGACTGATGAAAGCCCAGCTGAGTCCAAACAACTGTGCTTGCTGACCGGCGTGGGCGTGGGCGGTGAGCTGGGCACTCTGTGCCAAGACCGCAATTTGGAAAAGGCTCAGGGACTTTCCTCTGCTAATTTAAGCCACTGATGTCTCCGGAACTGTGTTCCCTGCATTGTGATACACAGTTGAGCTTGTTGAAATTTCAATTTCCAGAAGGCCCACGAGGAAGACGTGAACATGGACGGTCTTTCTCACGCCCCGGGTGCAGGGTCTTTCCCCGGGAAGGGCACGTCAGTGGTGGCAAACGCTGGCCTTTCAGTCCCATTTGGCAGATTTCCCCAGCTCCTGGGGGGAAGCCAAGCTGGCTGTCCCCTTGAGGGGGCGTTCCTCTGTGTGTAACTGCATTCGGGGGTTATGGTCTCATCTTTGCAAGAATAATTCATCCGATGCAGTGCCTGCTGTCAAACCTGAAGCATGCACGTGCCTTGTAGGTGACCTGGGAGAGCAGGTGCGTAAGGATCACAAACTGCTTGGTTTGTGAAGAAACTTCTTGGTGGTCCGCCTGTCAGAAAGGGACATCCTCTGTGGCTGGGTGGAGAATGCAGGCCAACCTCAACACCTCGATTCCACGGGAGCTGACACACCGCCCCCATGTTCAGCCCTGAGCGATCACAGGTGTGCGTGCTGCCAGGTGCCAGTGCACCCAGATGCCCCCTCCAGGGGCTCTCTTGTTGGCCAGCATCACGAAGCCAGGTGCCACACGGGATGCTGGCTTTTTAGCCAAATGCGAACAAGGTGGTGCTGGCGAGTCATCGACATTAGAATGGGACGTCTGACATACGGTGCCGACTAGGAAGTGGGGGGGAGGGGGTGCACCGAGGCAGCCCGGCTCCGGTGCTGAGCAGGCCGAGCCTGACGCAGGCTGGGGAGCTCTCAGCTCACTCTTGTTTTGATAGGAGCTGCAGGGCGGCTCCCCAGGCACCCCGTTCTGGCTTGTTAACGTGTGAGTAGCAGGGGTCCGTGGTGTAGGTGATGTATGTGTTCCAGTTTCCTGCCACGGGGTCAGTGGAGGGTGAGGCGGTGGCTGGTGCGGGGCCTGGTGAGTCCATGGCTGTTGTGCACTGTGGGCCACGTGGCCGGGGGCTCCACATGCGTCCGTCGTCCCGAGTGCCACGGGCAGGCGTGGGGCAGACAGACCCGCTGCTGCGGAGCCTCACCCAGGCTCGGCCGCTCAGCCGCCAAGAGCAGAGGTGGCGTTTGATGAAATCGTATACTGAGTCGCTTTCTGTTGAGAAACAGGCTCCAACCCTCTCCTTTGCTAAAACTCTAATCAGTCCTCAGCCAAACCTGTGACATAAGTAAACCCGGCGTGTTTATCTAACTGAATCGCACTCCACTCCCCCCTTTAACACGAGTGTGGTGACACCCTCGGCTCTGTGCTTGTTCGGTCCCACAGTGCCCAGCTCAGTGTGTGGCCGCACTGACCAGCGTCGGGTACTGACTCCAGCTGCGTCTGTGGCTCATTTCAGGGCTTTAAGACCCTGGGATGCGAGGCCCTGGTGGGCAGCTCAGTTGGTTAGAATGTCGCGCCCATACACCAAGGCTGTGGGTTCAATCCCCGGTCAGGGCACGTGCAAGAATCAACCAATTCTCCTTCTCTCTCTGGGGAGCCATTACCGTCTTGCCTGCAGACAACAAACAGTGTTGGGAGGTGAGGAATTGTAGCTCAAATGACAGTGAAAGGAGGAACACGTGATCACCTGTCCACACTCCTTCCCTGCCCCTTAGATCTCTGTGAAATAGACTAAATTTGATCTCACGGCGTTTTTCTGTGTGTGTTTTTGTGAATCCTCACCCATGAATATATTTTTCCCATTGGTTTTTAGAGAGAGTGGAAGGGAGGGGGAGAGACAAAGGGAAACATTGATGTGAGAGAGACATCAATTGGTTGCCTCCCACACACACCGGACCAGGGCCAGGGATCAAGGACCAGGTACATGCCCTTGACCAGAATCAAACCCGGGACCCTTCAGTCTGCAGGCCGACGCTCTATCCACTGAACTAAACCGGCCAGGGAAATCTCACAG
>NW_005871327.1:806608-808335 GCF_000147115.1 Myotis lucifugus | reverse complement strand
GAGCCTCACCAGACAGCAGCCCCCCCCCCCCAACCCCCCAGGAGGGCTCCCAGAAAAACTGTCTAGTTACACAGGGCCCTGTGTCTGGTCATTACCGAAAACAAAGCAAGCAATAAAGATGCTTGTTAAAGAGAGCACTGGGTAGCCCTAGCCAGTTTGAGCTGGCCTGTGGACTGAAGGGTCCCAGGTTTGATTCCACTCAAGGGCATGTACCTCAGCTGCAAGCTCAATCCCCAGCCCTAGTCAGGTGGCATATGGGAGACACAATCAATGTGTTGCTTTCACATCGATGTTCCTCTTCCTCTGTCTCTCCCCCTCCCCGCCACTCTCTCTAAAAAATCAATGGGAAAATATCCTCGGGTGAGGATTAACAAAACAGAAAGAAGGAAAGAAAGAAAGAGAGGAAGGAAGGAAGGAAGGAAGGAAGGAAGGAAGGGAGGGAGGGAGGAAGGAAGGGAGGAAGGAAGGGAGGAAGGGAGGAAGGGAGGGAGGGAGGAAGGAAAGGGTAACTTCCCCCTTGGAAGCTTAAAAAGTCATCATTTTTTAAAATGCAAACCTCTCTCTCCCACTTTATTCCAAATGTTTTTAACCCTCTGACTAATCTGAAGGCGGATCAGTAAAAAATTTAAAAAAGAAAAATCCTATCCTGATGATTAGTTAAATAGGTGGTTTTGGCAGTTGCATTTAGCCACAAGTAGAGTCTGCCTTAGCTCATGAAAAAATGCCTGGCAATTAGCTTTTATACGCTGTATCCAAGGAGTGCTTCAGAAGCTCTGGAAAAGATGTTATGTTCCCAGCAAGTGAGGAAAACGCCTCCCACCCCATCTCTCTCAATCCCAATGTGCATTATTCACATTCGCAACAAAACCCCATTTCATTGGGCCGAGGTTAGTCTAGCATTTGTTCGAACCTTCGGGGATCACAAACCAATGGGGTCCGAGCGAGGCCCTGTTAGGTCCACTTATGAGTCATTGAACGTCTTCATTAGGAAGAGGAAGTCCTTGCCCGGGTCTCTGCAGAGGCACAGAGCAGATTTCCGACTCGGCAGAGCCTTCCTTCCCGCATGAGCACATTGGGCAGAACCACATGTAACCCGCACTGAGCTGGGCCTGGCCCCCTGACAGAGCACAGTCATGTCCTGAGAGGAGAACCCGAGGACAGCGGCTCGGTGCGGGGAAAGGAAGGACTACGAGCCCGGGGAGTGGGCTGTGGGCTCACTTATCCTGATAACCACGGGTCTTGCTGCCCCTAAGCCCTGAGATCCTCCTACGAGACCTTCCAGCTTATCAATCAGTCTTTCCAAGATGTGGTGACAGTCCTTGCAGTGTGACGTCTACGTAGCGGAAGAACTTCCTATCGTCAACATACAAGACCTGGTGAAGCCAGACCCGATGAACACTGCCCTTGGGGTGCAGATGAGACTTTGGGGGCCATTTCCTACTGGAAGAACTATTAGGGTCCTGCAGATCCCCAGTGGCGAAGCCCTTATGAGAGCTGGATCCTAGAGTCATCCCAGGGTGGACCACTGCAAACCCTAGTCACGCAGAGGCCCGGGGTTGACTTAATCTTGGAGGAGGAAGGAGAAGAAACAGAACTGCTCGCATTCAGCCCCTCCCACGTACCAGCCTCTCACACATATTTGTCTTCCGCCCACTGACGAGCCTGTCAGGGAGCTCTCACTCTCCTTCAGACTAGGAAGCTGAGATGAAGTGACCCTCCCAAAGCCT
>NW_005871327.1:802526-806437 GCF_000147115.1 Myotis lucifugus | reverse complement strand
CAATTTTTTCAAGACACTTTCTTATCCATCCCTTCACAGTAAACCGGTACACGATCCAACTACCACATAATACAGGCATCATAAACCACATACATACATACAGTTAAACTCCCACACAATACCATGCATCATAAAGCTCACACATACATACATGTAAACTACCACACAATACATGCATCATAAAACACCACACATACATACATACATGTGAAAACAAAGTTTTTACACATATACCCAAGAACTTTACCCTTCGTGTGTGCAATGAATTTCACTGATGTTTCGTATTCTATCTCTTCTTTCTTAAAAGCACATTTGGCAAAAACCAATCACATTGATTTCATGATCCCTAATGAGTCGCTATCGGGTTTGAAAACACGGTTCTAGTTGACTTGAATGGAATGAACTAATGTTGATATTAACATTTCTCCAAGGCCTGGGGAGGTATCGACATCTTTTTCAGAGTCTAGTCTCTGGCAGGAAGGAGGAAGGTGAGAGCGGAGGTGGTTCCTCTGCTCACAGCCTGGGACGGTTTGCGAGAGCCATCCACCTCCGGGCTGGGCGCCCAGGCTCCCAGGCTCCCTTCGCACAGCCTGCCCGATGGCCCCGCAGTCAGCCGAGTCTTATCTTCCCTCTCACCTCCTGCTCCTCCCGCACATGACGACGGAGTACCCAGGCCACTACGGCGAGGACATGGACATGGTGTCCTACGACTACGATTACTACATGCGCGGAGCGACAACCACCTTCTCCGCGGTGGAAAGGTGAGCTTCCCCGGGCCAGGGCCGAGGAGCAGCACGAGCCACGGGCCAGGGCCCTGCCTGCAGGAAGTCCGAGCTGGGGTTTTCACTCTTGTGGTTTCCCACTTGGTCCAGGATTCAGGAGAGACTGGGTGGACGATGGGAGGCGCTGGGAACTGACTTATTCTCACAAATGCGTTGCGTGGAGCCGCTCACCCCGGCCACGAGGGGTCCAGCCTGCTCGGGGCGGGACGTCCTCTCCTTGGTAGCCCATGGTGCTCTAAGCTGTTCCCTTCACTCAATTTCAAAAAGCACTTCTTCTTGCCACACGTCAGCAGGAGAGGGCAGCCATGGTTGGAGGCTGTTTCTCCACATGACCCCTTGGGGCTGTGGGAAGACGGAAGGGGAGGGGCTGGAGAGAAGCGCACCAACCCACCAACTGTATTTAGAAATGAAAGGGGGAAGTTTTATTAACATAAAAAGCACTGACTTGTTCATCCCCTTTCTCTCACCATCAGCTCCCAGTCCTACCTAAATACATCAAGACAATACAATAAGCAGAAAATAAGAATTCTTCTCCCTACTAACATAGAGAGAGGGGTGTGTGGATAAATGCAGGTGTTAAAGGTAGATGTGATCTACTTGTGGTCAGGTGGGAATCAGTTCGCCCAGCAAATGAGTTCCTGAAGTGTTAGCAACGCATGCTTTGCAGAGAGAACAAAACTTACATCAACTCATTCAATTATGGACGGTGATGGGTTTGGGTGTGACTTATCTTCTGTGTATATTGATGTTTGTAAATGAAATGACATCTCACCTAACTAAAGCTCACTTATTTAATAAGGTCCACAATGTAAAAAAAAAACAAAACAAGCCAACAAACAAGCCTTAATTAGCTCTAAAGAGGCTTCCTGAACAAACACGTTCATGTTACTCATAAGAGATCCCTCAGTTCTCAGTCGGGATCATTTTTATTTTAGATGCATTTTAACTAGTTAAGTTACCTATTTCCTAGAAGCAGCAAAGTAAAAAATGAGCAAAGAAGATAGTACTTAGAACGAAACTTGCCTCAGCAGGGAGGAGCAACAGCTGAATGATGTCACATCACACACACACACACACACACACACACACAGGCACACACACATGCACACACACATGCACACACTCTCAAATGCGCTCACCTAAGAGAAGGAAAGACCTCAGAACTCAAAGACCACAGAAGCCGGTGACGTTCAACCGGTTGCATAGCCCCGAAGGGCAACTGGGTAAGAGGAGAGCTGGTGCTCAATGTTTTTAATGACGTCTCCACGGCAACAAGAAATTAGTTCTGCGTCCCTGTGTAAGAAGGCAGGGGAATCACAGTAAAGGAAGAACACCATCTAAAATTACTACAAAAGAAATGTATTTGGGCAATTAAAATGCCCACTTCCTCCACACCCCGCTGGTCAAGGCTGAGCGAGTCCATGCACTCTCACACCCACGCCCGCCCTCTAAGCAAACACGCCAGCAAGAAGGGCGGGCCTCCGCCTTTCCCTTTCTGGGTTCCAGGGGTTTCCTCGCCTTCATTCCCTGCAGTTGTGTTTCCCGAAGGAGCGTGCAACAGGGTCAGAACTCAGTCAAAGAAAGAACAAGCGAGCAGGTGGATGGCCCAGTTAGGAGACGATTCTTCAAGGTGAACTGTGGATGGCGTTACCTACATGCTAATGCTCCCAGCTGTTAGGGACGGAGCAGGGGGAGCTGACCACACAGCCAGCCACCTAGTCAGTCCCTTGCAGGGCCACCAGGGCTGGGTGAGGAAGTGCCCAGGACTCCTGACCTCATAGCCACGCCCCCCCCCTCGGTCTTCTGGAGGCTTCCAGTCCTGTCCTCTGAGGAAGAAGGTTAGGTCCCTTTGGTCCTACCTGCTCCTTGGGGGGCTCACGGCTTTCCCTTCATGGGGGGCCCTTCCATGGAGTCCTTTCTCATCGCCTCCTCTCTCTCTCCACAGGGACCGCCAGTGGAAGTTCATAATGTGCCGCATGACCAACCTCCTCTCTCTCTCCACAGGGACCGCCAGTGGAAGTTCATAATGTGCCGCATGACCAACTATGACTGTGAATTCGCGAATGTTTAGATTTGCCGCAGACCAGATCGGGGTGAAGGGGAGGGGCCGGAGGCCCGAGGATGTCCACCTGTGTTAACTCCAGTTGGATCCTAGGAGGTTCCTGCCACTCTTTCTCCTCCCTGAGCTGGTCAGTGGCTGCGATGCCAGCTTGCTAAGCCTTTCTGACAAGTATCACACTTATAACCAAACCCACAATGAACCACGTTTCTCACTCCCAACATGGTCCATAGCGACTGTTTTATAGGACTGACAACGGCTTTCCACAGGCCGCACGGATGCTGTGCGTGCTCACAGCCGGAGCACCTACTGTGCGCACCTCACCGAGGCCTGAGCACCTACTGTGCGCACCTCACCAAGGCCTGAGCACCTACAGTGCACGTGCACGGCCTGAGCAGGAGCCTGGTCCCTGGAGCACCAGGGCTGAGAGTCCCTGGGAGCTGAGCGCAGGGCCGGCTGAGGAAGGCCGCAGGGAGGGGTCCCTGTAGGTGGGAGGCCGGGTCCTCTCAGAGGACAGACCTCCCCTTGAGGGACACGCTGGCCTGGAGGTTCAGGGCACAGCTCTGTGCTCTGGGCGAGGGGACTAGGAAGTGAATTGGGAACCGGAGTGTTGGGGTGGAGCTGAAAGACAGAACTGGAGATTCCTGGAGTGGAGAGAGGCTGTCAGCACACCCAGAAGTGCAAGGAGCACGGGAATCAGTCTCCAGTCAGAAAAAAGGGGAAGAAGAGAAAGGCCTGGGGCTGGACTCTGGTTAGGATTGGGGGGGGGGCAGGTCGCTTTGGGAAAGGGACTGGCTTTGCGTCGCTGGCACCTGGAGGCTCGGCCAGGACTCCTGGGAGGCCACTGGCCCCCTCACCGGACGGGCCCGATTTTCTGGATGGGAGAGGCTGCCCTGAGGGCCCACTCCCCTCCAGTGTTAGTTTAGGGGTGTCTTTGGCAGAGGCGGCACCATCTCCCCCTCATGTGATGTGTCTGTCCCCAGCCTTTGTATTCTCTTCATGATAAAAGGAATAAAAATATGAGCATAACCTGAGCTGCAATGGTGAGGGCCAGCGTTTGCTCCCCCCCC
>NW_005871327.1:785654-802368 GCF_000147115.1 Myotis lucifugus | reverse complement strand
CACAGGCAGGCCTGGCAGCGGCTCAGCTGGTTGGAGTGTTGTCCCATACACCCAGAAGGTTGCGGGGTTCAATCCCTGGTCAGGGGGGTACAGGAGACAGCCGATCAATGTTTCTCTCTCTCTCTCTCTCTCTCTCTCAAAAAAAAAGCCCACAGTGAGGATTTAAAAAAAGAATATATCACGTGTGTTTTTAACCACAGGAGCCCCTCTTTCCTTTAGACACGGTTAGCCTTTTGTTTGCAGATCTGTGCTGCCCTGTGGGCTAGGAGAGCAGGCAGCCAGGAGGAGCCAGAAGAGCAGGTGGGGCCAGCCAGCAAGTTACGCACCCACCAGACGGCCAAGAAGGTGGGTCTGGCCAGGGGGCTGCCTGGCCGGGGAGATCCTGGCACGTGAAGGGGAAGGCAGGGCTAGGATGGCCTCCTCGGCCGTAACTCGAGGTCCTTTCTCAGCCGACGGTGCTGCTGTGTGGTCTCCGCCCCATTGTTCCCACCCCTCTCACAATCTTACTTTACAACAAGCCTCGCCGAGTTATTTTTCACAAAGGGAGCCGTTAATATTTAGTGATTGCAGCCCTGGGTCGGGGGGCTGCCAGGAAAGGACTGCACTGTGGGGCGAGCTCAGCTGGAAGGGGAAGCAACGCAGCTGGCTGACTTGCAGCTGTGATGTGAACAAGAGGCCGGAGGGGGGGTCCGGGGGGCGGGGGTGCGGAGCTGGGACAAGCGGCCCAGGAGACCGTGGGCAGCACAGCTCCGGAGGACACAGTAGAGCGGCCCCATCAGAGCCTGTGCCGAGCAGAACAAACGGAGAGGTTTTCACTCAGAGGAGAACTGTCCTCTGCACGTGGACCAAGGACAACGACAGTGCAGACATGATCCACTCGGTTCAAACCTGAGGAACTCGTTCTTTCTATCATAGGTCAGTCAGGCGGTGAGAGCTAAGTCGGACCAGGGCTAAATCCCAGATCGCTGACCACAAACTCCCTCTCAGTGTTTCCGTTGCTCCGATCCTTCCGCCAACTTGCTCCACAGCCTTGAACGAGCCACCTCCGCATTTTCCGGGACATTTGCCTCGGTTGTCGTTGGTTCCTAGCTGTCCTAGGACCCTGTGAGCTCAATTATCCGGCCTAATTATTTACTAGTATAAAGGGCTTGCTGAGGTATCGTCTTCCAGAGGACACGCCGGGTGAGAGTCGAGAGCCTGGGCCCACCCCTGCTCTGATGGTGGGTGGCTGTGTCCCCCGCAGATCCCAGGCCCCCGTCTCCTCACCTGCCTGGTGGGGACAGGAATCCGCTTCCCAACAACTCCCACGGCGGCAGCCACGTGGAATGGGAAGAGGGGATGTGAGTCCCACCTCACGGGGCCACAGTCTCACAGGGAGACGTGAGAACATAGACAGTGAAGACGTGGGTCCCGCAGAAGCCCAGGCTATGCTTGGCCCTGAGGGACACTAGGACTCCCCCCGTCCCCGCCCTCGCCCCAACACCAGGGCCTGGGAAGTCCCCTCTCCATCCGGCTTCTTCAACACATATCGTCCTTATGGCCAACGGCTTTGGGCCAAACATGAAAGTCAACTTCTTTTTAGTTTCCTTATGAGACTGTATTCTCACAAGAGCATCCGTGAATGTATTAACTCAAAAAGAGGACCTTCTGTGGAGACATGTCCTTCCTCCACAGTCTTTCCTGTTCGCCAAGCAGCAGGGGCTGCCCTGTCTCTGGCTCCCCCTTCTCACCCTCCCAGACCCGTGCCCCTCTTCACGAGGGTCCAGGCAGCCACGGCGTCAATGGTGTCAACGGCATCCACTCTCCTTGGACCAGTTTTATTAGTAATTTAGCCACTTCTGTTTTGTTCTGTTAAATCCCGCCGCTCTGCTCAGGGTGGTACCTGAGCCTGGTTTCCATTCGGGAACCAGGAAAACCCTTTGCAAACAGTTCCAGGACCTCCATTAACGTGTAATCTATTCCTTTACGAAGCGAGATAAGAGCACACACCCACTTCAAACGTCCTTTTAAAGAAGAATAATCATAAAACATTTACACAGGGCTCAGATTTTCACAGAACTCACCACTTCTCACAGAATGGAATATTCGTTTTCTCCTAAAAGCTGGAAACCTATTAATTTTAAGACCTACTTATTAATGCTGCTGTGCTTGCTAAGCCTGGCAATCTCTCAATGGGACTCTCCTCCTCCAATGCCTGGAGTGCTAATCATGACATTCTCTGGATTGTGGCATTACTGTTAATTATTTTGTTCTTTTTTATACTTTTCTCCCCCTCTACCTTTTATTTTTTTTTAAATCCTCACCTGAGGATATTTTTCCATTGATTTTAGAGAGAATGTCAAGAGAGGGGGGAAGAGAGAAACATCGATTGGTTGCCTCCCACGCAAGCCCAGACCAGGGCCTGGGCCAGGGAGGGGCCTGCAACCAAGGTACGTGCGTACCCTTGACCCGAATCAAACCCGGGACCCTTCAGTCCACAGGCCGGCGCTCCATCCACTGAGCAAACCCGGCCAGGGCTCCCTCCCTTACCTTTTAAAGACAATTGCCCTTGACTGTGTTTATAATCAAAACAGAAAAGTGATTTCGAGCTTATGGAATACGGTCACCAGCTCCAAGTGAGCATTTCTGCCCGGGACCTCACTCTAGCTGAGAGGTGAGCATATGGTGGCCTCGTGGGGAGAAGGAGGTGCTATCCCCAGACCCTTCCTCTCCATGGCCACCGGGTTGCTATAATTTAACATGCAGCCCTGCCCACCCTTTCCCGCCCTCTCCATCCCCAGAGACGGTGGGACAGTTGTTCACTCCGCCACAGGCCAATGAGCACAGCCTCCCAGCCTCCTCCTCCACTAGCCCCAGCTTACTTGTCCTTCAGGCCAAGCAGGGACCAGCTTCCTCGGGAACTGTGTCTCTAAGCTGGATCCAGGCCCTCCCCGCACCCCTCAGGACTCTGCCTGCGTCCCACTCTCCCGAGGGAGGGTCCTGTCTCTCTGGTTCATGGTAGATTCCTAGTGCCTCGCGGGGTGTCAGTGAGCATCCAAGGCACTATTGACAAGTTAATCTGGGCCCAAGCAGGGTAGCTCCGTGGGTTAGAGTATCATCCTGATACACCAAGGTTGCTGGTTCGATCCCCGACAGGGCACATACAGGAATCAACCAATGAATGCATGAATAAGTGAAACAGCAAATCCATCTCTCTCTCTCTCTCTCTCTCTCTCTCTCTCTCTCTCTCTCTCATCAATAAATTTTAAAAAATTAATCAGGAATTTTCATTGGTTTTCACTTTATATTGGAAAGACCCATCAAAACGCTAAACAATTAACTGAAAAATATGTAAGTGCTTTGAAAATTATGAAGTTCTGTTAAGAAGCCTGTGTCATGATGAGGCAGTGGCTTTGGTGAGTTATTGCCATTTTCTCTCTCCTTTTCCAGCACCAATAGGTAGAGCATCGTTTACTTCATCCTATAAAGGGCTGCTCACTAATCATCATCATCATCATCATCATCATCTATATGTATAAAAGCCTAAGCAATTGTTATGACCAGTTGACCAGTTGCTATGGTGTGCACTGACCACCAGGGGGCAGGTGCTCAGGACAGGAACTGCCCCCTGGTGGTCAGTGCACTACCACAGCCAACCTCCCGTGGCTGGCCAACCTCCCCCAGTCCTTCCCCCAAGCCAACCAGCCCCTATTGGCCCAGGTAGCCAGCCAGTCCGAGGGACCCCACCCATGCACGAATTTGTGCACTAGGCCTCTAGTAATAATCCTATCTAATATTAGACAAACATGGTAATTAACCGTACCTCCAACATGCTTCCCATTGGCTAATCAGGGTGATATGCAAATTAACTGCCAACCAAGATGGCGGCCGGCAGCCAGGCAGCTGAAGCAAACAGGAGGCTTGCTTGCTCCAGTGATGAAGGAAGCCAAGGTTCCCTGCCTGCCGCTGCCGGCCTCTGAGCTGCACTCTAAGAAACAATGTTGCAATTATAGAAGCTAAACAAACCCCAGAAACCTGCTTTCAGCCAGCCGGGCCACAGACCTGGAGCTGCAACAGTGTTTCAATTATAGAAGCCAAACAAACCCAGATACCTGCTTTCAGCAGCCGAGGTCTCAGAGCTGGAGCCGAGCCTCAGAGCTAAAGCCGGCTCTCAGTTCCAGTGACAGCCATAGAAGGTAAATAAATCCCAGAATAAAAAAGAAAAAGAAAAAAAGGAGAGGTTGGGAGCTTCAGTCACCCGCCAGCCTGAAAACGGCCCTCAGCCCCTCACCCAGACTGGCCAGGCACCCCAGTGGGGACCCCCACCCTGAAGGGGGTGCGACCAGATGCAAACAGCCATCAGCCCCTCACCCAGGCTGGCCAGGCACCCAAGCGGGACCCCCACCCTGATCCAGGACACCCTTCAGGGCAAACCAGCCGGCCCCCACCCGTGCAACAGGCCTCTATCCTATATAGTAAAAGGGTAACTTGAAAACTGACCCTAACAGCAGAAGGACTGGGAATGACTGGTCACTATGACACACACTGACCACCAGGGGGCAGACGCTCAATGCAGGAGCTGCCCTCTCATGGTCAGGGCGCTCTCACATGGGAGGAGCTCTGCTCAGCCACAAGCCAGGCTGATGGCTGCCAGTACAGCGATGGTGGTGGGAGCCTCTCCTGCCTCCTCAGCAGCGCTAAGGATGTCCGACTGCAGTTTAGGTCTGCTCCCTGCTGGCAAGTGGCCATCCCCCAAGGGCTGCCAGGCTGCCAGAGGGATGTCTGATTGCCATCTTAGGCCCAATACCTCGGGGAACGGGACTAAGCCAGCAGGTGGTCATCCCCTGAGGGGTCCCAGACTGCGAGAGGGCACAGGCCAGGCTGAGGGACCCCCCCTCCCCCCCCGAGTGCACAAATTTTTGTGCACTAGGCCTCTAGTAATAATAATAATAACAAAAAGAGCTACTCACTAATGATGGGTGAGTTGGAAAACACACCCACCTCATCACAATTGCCACTTACATGCTCAGAAAGTGTATGTCACCATATTCGGTACCTGAATGCCAATTTGGGTGTTTTTATGGCCTCTGGGCTGTGAGCAAATCAACATCTGAGCGGCAGCCCAGGACTAGGCACTGGGTGGGCAGTGTAACCCTGTGCGCATTTGGACGCTGCTGTTTTTTACCAGCATACCATCCCGGTGTGGGGACAGGGGCAGTGATTTTGTTGGCTACGTCCCCTGCACAACAACTACTTCATGATGAATAAGGCAGAGCGCCAAGACAAGCCCTGGCACCAGCTCATGCGCGCAGACCGATGCCCCTTGTTTCCCTCGTCACGCCCACGGCGAGTTTGCTTGCGGGTCAGCTGGTGCTGCCTGGGGCAGGGCAGCGAGGCCGCTGTTCGGAGCTGGGTGTTTCCTGACACACGGTGCCTGGCGGACACTCATGGACTCTGTGACCGTGGACTCGGCTGACGTGGCTGACTCCCTCGGCCCCTTTTATTGGCAGACTCAGCAGTGAGCTCATCAGCCATTACTCCTCAGAAACATGTTCTTGGAAATCACACACGCTCTGAGTCACGCTGCCTGTCCCTCGCCCGGACAGTGCCATGTCCGGCAGGTTGCTCGGCCCAGGGCTTCTGGGGGGAAGGGGCTGAGGGCTCAGCATCAAGGAGGGCGGTGGGTGGAGGGTTCCCCCACGGACGCGAGGAGGGAGGCGGGTCTTGGCGCTCCACGTGCACAGGTGGAAAACCCACAGGCGTCCGCATGGGGGCAGGAAACCGGGAAGAGGTGGGCAAGTGGATAGTGGGGGCAGGGGGATGCACCCCTGCTTGTTCTAACCCCAAATCTCCACGGCGGTGCCTCTGCACATAACCTGATGAGGTGTCATTAACCCCCTACTTTGTTCCTGCACAAACTGAAGGAGGCAAGAAGCACACACACTCTTTTCCTTTGGGGGCGGGGGGTTGCCCCAGATACGAAGACAAAAAGTAAAATCCAGAACGTTTAATACATGAAGGAAGACAGCTACGACCCGGGGCAGCGAGCGATGCCCAGGCAGGAGGGTGGCTGCGGGCGGGGAGAAGAGGTTGGCGCCTAGTGGGGGGGCTGCCTGCCTGAGCAAGCCATGGAAGTTGGGTGCTCCCAAGGCCCGAGGGAAACCTCGGGGACCGCGCGTCCCACGGCCACATCTCACCACGGAGGCTGGACAGAAATGCCTCGCCCGAGCACACCGGGAGGAGTGGCAGAGTCCGGTCCAGAATTCGGCTCTGGGGTCTGAGCTTGGAGATGGTCTCCCCCAGGCCCTGTCCGGGGTTTAGCGAGCGGGCAGGACAGGGGACTGGGGCTGGCACCCACGCGCTGTGGTTTCCGTGGCACCCGCAGCGTCTCGGGGCGGCGCCTGGTGCAGTTACGTGGGCGGGTCTGGAGGTTTCTGGTTAGAAGGCCCTGCTGCCCACGTCAGGGTCGCCCCAGGACTTTGAACCCCGACTATTCCCAAAGCCCAGTTTCTCTGCGATGTGACCTGGAGTTGGGGTTCCGCTGAGCGAGGGAACGTTTCACTGCTTTTATGCTTCCAAGCCACCTGCTGCCCAATGAGGAGAAGGACCCGCAGGCTCACCCCAGTGTCTGACCGCTGCCCTCGGAGGGAGGGGAGCATCGCGAGGTGAGCGGGAATGTGTTGGGGTCAGGAAGCTCCTGGACTTATCCCTGGTCTCCAGCCGGTCCCCACCCCCATCACCCAGGCAGCCAGCGTCTCCTGCGGTCACAGCAGCCCTGTATCTGCTCTGAAATGGCTCCTGCACTAACCCCCAGGCCCACGAACGCACTCTGAGCCAAGTGAGCAGCTCTGACCATGGAGGGAGAGCCGCTGGCCTGGAGCCCAGCCTCACAGCGTCGGCTCCACTGAGACTCGCGGCCTCGGCCCTGGGCCCTGTGCTCCGCAGCTTTCTCCCCGGGGACGGGCTCCCTCTCCCGGGGACGGGCTCCCTCACACGCACCCTGCCCTCCCGGTTGAACCCAGCACCTGCTCTGTGGGCAGGACTGAGCGAGGCTGACGGCAGGCCGCAGCCACCTCCTCTCGGGGGCTCTTCCCAACAGAAACCAAACTGGCTGCTAGGAACCGGCAGTGACAACCAATGTAGTGACATAAATAGTTTTTATGAGCGTTGACCCTGGTGAAGGGATTTGGAACCTACCGAAGGAGGTGGAGTGATGTCTTGGGCTCTATGCCGCGCTGTGAGGCTCTCACAGCTGAAGGGCTCCATGCCAGGGCCCTGGTCTCCTGGGGTGTCCACAGTCACTGCAGAGACGAGGCCTTCCTTCTCGAGGGGCTTGGACTCTGAGAGAAGGTGTCACACATTGAGGACCGTGTGCCGTTCGTTCATTTGCAGCTACTTATTCAGAATCACTTTGTTCCTGGCACCATCTTAGGGGCTAAGGAGGCAGCAGCGAACAATGTGGCAAAAAAACGCCTGTGGCAGACCCTCCCATAGGCTCTGCGAGAGGCGGAAAGACACACGGACTGAAGGCAACGGACGGGGAAAGATAGTTCGTGGAAAGGGAAACCGAAAATAAAGCTGGGGTAGCAAGACTTACACCAGGCAAAATAGACTTTAAAAAAGGCTTTAAAATAGACTGTAAACAGGGCTGTCACAAGAGACAAAGAAGGTCCCAGCCGTTCCACATCTGGGTATTTATCAAAAGAACCCGAAACACGATGTGAAAAGACACGTGCCTCCATGTTCAATGCAGCGTTATTTACAGCAGCCAAGATATGGAAGCAACCTACGTGTCCATCAAAGGATGGATGGATAAAGAAGCTGTGCATGTGTACCCTGGAACATGACTCGGCCATAAAAAAAAAAAGATTGAAACCTTGCCATCTGCAATGGCATGGATGGACCTAGGGTATTGTGCTGAGTGAAATAAGTCAGACAGAGAAAGACAAGCACCACATGACTTCACTTATATGCGGAATCTCAGAAGCCAAATAAACGAACAAGTGGAACAGAAACACACTCATAGCGACAGAGACTATTTTGACTGTTGCCGGTGGGAGGGGTGCTGGGTGGAAAAGGTGAAGGCAGTGAGAAGCACCGCTTGGCAGTTACAGAACAGTCACAGGGAGGTCAAGTGCAGCATCGGGAATAGAATCAATAATATTGTATTAACTGCGGGTGGGACCAGGTGCCGGCCAGCTTTATCGCGGGATCGCTTCTTAAGTTACATAAGTCTAACCACTGGGTTTGTACGCCCGAAACTAATATTATATTGTGTGTCAACTGCAATTGAAAATTTAAAAAAAATTATTTTAATGCCGGTAGCCATGGAGCTTACATTTGAGATTTGAGAGCCAGACACAAAGTACTTCACGGACAGTAATCCCCGCCCATCCCTACCAGGGGGCATCAGATGATCTCCCCTCCAAACTACAGGGCTGCCCACGGTTTGCGTACAGGTCTGCCTGGCTCCAGAGCTGGGCACCTTCCTGTGGGAGAGAGGCAGGGGGAGCAGGAGCCCTCGGGGGAGGCGAGCCTGGCATTGAACCCAAGTGACTGCAGTGCGGGAGCAACCCACAGTCTCACAAACACTGGACCCGCAGGCTCCCTGCCAGTCTTGTAAAGGCCTGGGAAGCTTTCTATGGCCTTTTATTTTGTCTTACAACAAAACCACCACTGCCCTCTCATTACACTGTTTCTCCGGGGAAATTCCGTCCTCTGCCTGGCACAGGGATGCGCTCCCTCTCTCTGGAGACAGCAAAGCGCTACGGCCTGGCTCCGCGGGGGTGGCGCTGTGATGGATCACTGCGGGTGCTGGACAGGGAGGCGGCGCCCACAGCTGCTGTATCGATCTTTCCATCCCTCTCTCCCTTCTCCTCCCTGAGTCATTGATGAAGGAAACTTGGCTCAGAATCAGAGACCAGGTGCCGTCCCTGCTTCCTGGACAGTTAGGCCTCCTGAGCCCCTTGCTCTCCGCACGGCTCCAGCCGGCCACCAGGGGCCTCTGAGCCTGGGTTCTGGAAGGACTTGCTGCTGAGTCTGTCCTCAAACTCCTGGTAAGACGACACACTGCACGTTGGAGTCAGTGGCTAACCCGTTAGCTGGCACAGCCTGGCCAGGGGCCACGTCCCTCCGCAGTTCTTCCTGTCCCCTCCTCCCACATCTGTTGCCCAGCGGATGTCAGTGGGTGTGGTTTCCTGGGATACTTGTGAGAGGTGTTCAGTGAGAAGGTGAGTGAAAACCACTCCCCAGTGTGGCCCTGAGGTGGGGACGGGTAGCGTGCCCATCCCAGTGACATCAGAGGAGAGTTCATGAGTGACTGGCTTACTCCTGGGCCACGCCACACGCTCCTCAAAGATGCCGTGTTCCCTCCCGCTGAGGGACATCTGCACATGGGGTCTCGTGTCAGGAACAATGCCGCCCCCAAACCCCACCCAGCTCCCCTGGACCAGTCATCTCTGATCCACCCACCAGCTCTCAGCCGCAATCCCTGGCCCCGGGCTGGGCTCTGAGGCCCACACCTTTGCCTCAACTCTAACCCCGAAGCTCCCAGCATGTCAGGCTCCCGTCTCCTCTGTCTCCGCCGTCAGCTCTGTGGGCAGGTGCGGACGTATCTCTGCTCCTGGGAAGCGGGCACGTGAAGGGGCACCTGGCACCCTCCCAGGCGGACTGTCCCACACACCACTTTCCCCAGTTCTGTCTCCCCAATTCAGTCAGCCGGCGAAGCGGAAACCAGTTGAGGAATGAAATACCAACTTCTCTTTGTGCCAAAACCACAAATTTTTCTGATTCTTGGACGTTCCTCTTCATCTGCCTGTGCTCTTCCCCAAGCACCGCGCGCCCCAAGGTGACCCCTCTCTGCTTCCAGTCGTCTGGCTCTCATATTGCCAGGGGGACCAGGGGTGGCAGGAGAGTGGGATCTGAGCTGGGGCCTGGGAAAGGATGTAGCAGAGCCTTGAATTAGAATGTTGGACACTTAGAGCCTTTTGTCTTGTCTTTGGCTTTAGCCCCACCTCAGGATTTAGCAAAGCCCATTCCGTGTCTGCTCACATGTACCATAAAGGAAAACAACTGAAGTTTGGGGAAAATCCAGATTTACCCGTGGATTTTCACTTGCACAGGGGTCAGTTCCTCTAACCCCTCCGTTGCTCAAAGGCCAACTGTATCTATGTTCTAGTAATAGCAGGCTCTCAAAATAGGTGTTACAACCAGGTAGATCCATAGAGCAGAGGTGGAGATTCTGAACAGCGTGAAAGAAAAAAGGTCCTAAAAGTACAATGACTTAGGAAAATGACACATCGCTGTTTGACAAGAGTAGATCCCGTTAGGACAACTCACACCCAAGTGGAGGTCACAGGAATATCACGGCACCAGTACCTGCTCAGATGTCGATGTGCGACAGCAGTTCATTTGTCCTGGCCCGGAGTGAGAGATGGGGCACTTGACTTACGTTAAATGCTGGTTAGAAAGCCCACAATAAAAATAGCTGTTAAAGACCACTTTATGTCCGAAGATCTTTCTCATAAAAATATCTGTGCCTTTGGCGTTTTTTGGTGACGTTACATTAGCCCGAGGATCGAGCCGTTTGAGGCCAGTGTGGTACCTCCTTCCAAGCTCACTAACGTTGGCTCTGTTACCCAACCGATGTTTAATTTATCCAACAAATGCTTATTTTGAGCATGTACCACAGACAAGATAACATGCGGGTTATTCTGGGGCTGCAAGGATGAGTCAGAGATGGGCTGTTAACTCCCTCAGGGGTCTGATGAACCAGAATAGACTCGGCAGGCACAGGCGGACCGCCTCTCGAAGCAGAAATCGACGCTCCTCCTGACGTGCTCATAAAACGTTATTGGAGCCCTGAGAGGGGGATGTCGCTGTGTTTTAAGTTTTCATTTATGATGTAGCAGGACACAAAATTAACACCCGGAAACCGGTAGCATCTTTTTTTTAAAGTTTTCATTTATGTGTCTGACTCCCCCTAAGGGATCCAAGGGCTTTATCTGTCTGTGTATCCACAAGGCCAGACCTGTGATAGGCATTCAGCAAATGTTTACCGAAGGGGTGAATGAATGAAACTAAAAATCCTGGCGTGTTTATTTTTCAAAGTAAGGCATAGCTCATCCTTCATTTGTATATTTCATGTTAAATAAATGAGTATTTCCTTGAGGCAAAGGACCATGTCTCATGTTCTATTCTTCACAGAACCTGGTGGGTGCAGTTAATACACAACAAGTATTTCCTGAATAAAATGAATGAGTTCATCCAGAAGGATGCTTTCACAATGCATAACAAATGAATAACAAAAATGTATTTGTCAAAACTCACAGAAATATAAGCAAAAAAGGGATGTATGTTAATGTATATATATTTACCTGAGAAAAAAATTTAAAAACTCTATGAAGTTTAAACAATAAAAAAGTTCATTTCACCACAAAGCAAAATATATAGAGGTAGGGTGACAGCTAGGTCAGTTGATTTTTTAAAAAATAGTTTACTGATTGCCTGGCCAGTGTGGCTCAGTGGTTGAGTATCAACCTATGAACCATTGAGCCCAGGAATCAGGGCTCAATCCCAGTGGGGGGTGGGCAGGAGGCAGCGGATTAATGATTCTCTTATCATTGATGTTTCTCTCTCTCTCCTTCTCCTTTCCTCTCTGAAATCAATAAAAATATATCAAGGGAAACATTAATATGACAACACACTGATCAGCTGCCTCCTGCACACCCCCTTTGGGAATCGATCCTGCAACCTGGGCATTCTCCCTGACTGGGAACCAAACTGACAACCCTTTGGTGCGCGGGACGACACCTAACCAATCGAGCCACACTGGCCAGGGCAAGGCCAGGGATTTAATAGCTCAGCAACAGTGCTAACGACTCAAGTTCTCTCTCTCTCTCTCCTCTCTCTCTCTCTCTTCTGCCATTTCGGTGGGTTTATGTGTCCTCACGGTAGTTCTTCTCACGTTTACCAGATTCTATAGTGTTTCCACCTGTGACATCATCCAGACGTAAAAACATCCCGAGGAAGGAGACACCATTTCCTCTGTGTCTTCTCAAAAACAAGTTAATTTCTTCTAGGAGCCCCAGACACCTTTCTGCATGTTTCAGTGGCCAGACCCGTCATGTGTGCACATCTGGACCAAAGACTCCTGAGAGGACAGAACCACATGACTGACTGAGAACGTCAGTGTCACCTTCCTCCCCTACCCCCCGCCCCCGGCCGGCCCTGGTCAGCCTTCCCCAGAGGAGGCTGAATATCCTCACAAAATCAAGTCCATTAGGAAGTAAGAATTTGAGGGGGAAAAAGGATATAAATTAGGCAACCAACAGAAATGCATGTAATATGGACTTTCAAGTATTAGGTAATTAAATTGTCATTTGTGAGAACTTGAACCCAGGTAACATAATTTTTTGACATTTCCCACATCACCTCCATCCAGATGTTCTGCCCTTAAGCAACTCCCCGTCGGCCCAGGACACACCCACCTCCCAGGTGCCTCCACTCCTAGGTCCAGGCCTCACCTACACCTGCAGCCAGTACTTCTATCAAAGCCACCTAGACTCGCACCTCTTTTTTAGGGTCTGTCCTCAGCACTCTAATAGCTTATTTGGTTTCTAGCACTTCCTTTTCAATCGATGTCAAGAATCCTGGTCATGCTGTGTAACCAGACACATGTGCATTTTTGTAAGATCCTATGGAATAACAATGACCATCAATTCAAAAATAAATCTCATTTCTTTTTTGTTGTTAATCCTCACCCAAGGATATTTTCCCACTGATTTTTCTTTTTCTGAAAGACAGTGGAAGGGAGGGGAAGAGACAGAGAGAGAAACATCAGTGACCGGAATCAAACCGCAAACTTTCAGTCTGCTGCAAGCCGACGCTCTGTCCACTGAGCCAAACCGGTGAGGGCAATAAACCTCATTTCTAAGGACGGTGTGCTGACCCTGAGGGAGATTGAAGAAAAATTGTGGGGGGAAAAATTTTCCTACAGGCCTTCTGGCATGTCCACATCATCTCTCCCATCGCTGTCTTTCTCTTTCCTGGGCTCTGTAGAGTCTGCTTTTCTTGTATCAAGATTAGGTGAGGCCCTAGCCAGTTTGGCTCAGCGGATAGAGCGTCGGCCTGCGGACTGAAGGGTCCCAAGTTCGATTCTGGCCAAGGGCACATGCCTGGGTTGTGGGCTCGATCCCCAGTGGGGGGCGTGCACGGGGCAGCCAATCAATGATTCTCATCATGGATGCTTCTATCTCTCTCTCCCTTCTCCTTCCTCTCTGAAATCAATAAAGAAATATATAATTTTTTAAAAGGGTAGGTGAGGTTTTTTATACAGCTGGAAAGCTGTGGGGAGAGGGGTGAAGAAAGAGTGATTGTGGGAAGCAGAATGTCCCACTGCCTTAAATGCTGCGGCTAAAGGTGCTGCATGGCTCGGCTCCCCCTACAGGACGCCATGGGACATAGCAGCCCACACTTGGAGGGTACCATTTTGTTACTGTCCTGGCCCCTTGGTTTCATTCACCCTGTCCTGAGTGATGGTATAAGAGCTCACGGTCATGGCACCATCTCCAGCCTCCCTACACCAGAAACTTCCCTGGCCTCTCTTAACCTTTGCCAACAGACGGAAATATCTGCCAATAAAATGTTTTCAAAATTAAAGAAATGAGCTGGACGCATTGCCAAGTGGTGAGTCGCCATGAAAAACTTCCAAGTCTCCTTCCAGCTCTAAGATGCCAGTGCCCTTCCTGCCAGGATCCAAGCTGTTCAGTAGGCCCTGGCCTTAGCTCACATCCGACCTATAAAAACTTCAGTGCCTCCGTCATTACACAGAAAAACAACTGCTGAATCTGGGACAGAGGGTAGGAGGCGTGTACGTCACTCAGGAAGTCTTCAGGCCGCCAGGCCCAGAGGTTCCCATTTCTTGTTCATTCCAAGAAAAATTTCACACAGCCGCCCACACATGGGCGTATCAGAGGGAAAGTGAGAGTGAGAAAGCGATAGTGAAGAGAATGCGCTCTGGTTTATGTTGTATTATACTGAACTTAGAGAAAATGCAAGTGGCACAGAGTGAATTTCCTATTCCAGAAACCTCTTCCATCGCAGACTGTCATTGGGCAGCTGGCAGCGCCACCTAGCTGTCACTACCAGAGCCTGACACCCTATTTCCAGCCTGGTTTCGGGGTGTGGGATTAGCCACGGCCCAATCAGACAGCTGATTGCCATTTGATGATGACGAAAGCACGCAAAGTCCCCAAAGGAGGTTTATGTGTAATAATAACTTATATTTAGATGGTGTTGTCTACAGTCCAAACCACCTTTTCACTAAAAATACCTACACTTACATCTTCCTTGTTGAACTCAGGCTGGGCTGCCCTGCATTCGTTTTGTTAACCAAACTTCCACACTTTGCATAGGTAACCTCCTGTCTTCTTTGGAAAGCTGTCAGCGGGCAGTGTCATAGACCAGGCATCTGAACTCACTGGTTTTGCAAGCTCGCAGGATGTATACAAAAAGCTCTAGGGAGGACAAATGGTAACATTTCATTTTGAGTCACTCACCTTCAACAGCACAGCTGCTCACGCAATATTTGCAGGAGGAGGCACAAGAGAGGTCCTAGCAAATAAAATCATGAGTGATGTCATGCATGCAGAAGGCCAGAGATCCTTGCTGGAGGCATGATCCAGAAGAATGCCTGAGACCTGCATTGTATGCTGCTTCAGATAGGAAGCCCTTTACTAAAGTAAGCAGTTGAGGGGAATTATTCCATCATCCCTGTGCTGGCGGCGGGGGTGGGGGGGTGGCGGGGGGGGGGGTAAGGGGTGGGGGGGAGGGCGGGCGCTAGATGTTAAAGGGGCAAGAAGGCCAGGACTGGGTGTCCTTCCTCTGATGCAGCCTCCAGCGATACAGACCTGAGCGAAAATATTTAAACATGGTGCTTCCTAGATGTTTGGGGAATTAACCTCCCTGAGCCTTTTCTGTGTTATTGCAAAAAGTAGTGAAGATGATGTTGTAATTTTTTTTTTTTTTTTTTTAGTAAATAGTCTTTATGACTCTAGGCAAATCCTATGAGAACATCCAGGAGGAGTGGAACTGTGTCCGGTGCCTATTTGGATCCAGGGTGAGCTGGTTAAGAAGTGAGCAGGTGACTTACGAGGGGTGAAAAGTTCCCTCTCGTGTTACCTCTCCTCTGTCATCTGCTTCCGAAAACAGGGACGGTGCGTTCCAGCAGCCGTCGGGTCTGGAACAGCTGCTGCGTTGCGTGAGGGTCGATGTCGAGGTGCGTGGACCTGAGCGAGCCCTGGACTCAGGAAGGGGGGCCGGTTCCGTGGTGCAGGCTCCCTGCTGGCTGTCACGGGAGGGGACACCTGGACCCTCTTTCTTTTTTTTAAAATATATTTTATTGATTTTTTTACAGAGAGGAAGGGAGAGGGATAGAGAGTTAGAAACATCGATGAGAGAGAAACATCGATCAGCTGCCTCCTGCACACTCCTCACTGAGGATGTGCCGCAACCAAGGTACATGCCTCTGACCGGAATCGACCCCAGGACCCCTCAGTCCGCAGGCCACTGCTCAGAGTCTATCCACTGAGCCAAACCGGTCAGGGCTGGGCCCTCTTTCTTAAGGGCACGTCAGGGGCTCAGTCTTCCTATGTCCACTCGAAATAGGGCTGGGACCCCAGGCAGCGGCCACAGGGAACCAGCAGCTCTGCCCAGCATCAGGCCAGGGTGGACACGATGACCGGCCACCTGTGTCCACGCTGTGGCCGAAGCCTCTGACCTCGGTGAGGTGTGACGCAGCACAGGGCGCTGGCCCACTGAGAGGGTCCAGGTGATGTGGGGACCCAGGAGCCTTCTCTGCCCGGGCTCAGGGACCTACGATAACCTCCCCTCCGTGAAGGCCCAGCAGCAGCGGGCTCTCCCCCCTGGGGCTGTGGAGACGAGCGAGCGGGAGGAGCCCATCCAGGAAACTCCAGCGGTTTACATGCTGACAACCTGCTGGGCAGGTGAGCGGATGGACCTGAGCCCAGGGACAGGCACGGTGCAGCGAGGTGGCTCCCGGTCCCCGGCACGCGGGTGGCTGCCACAGGTGCAGCGGGCAGCCTGCCAGGAAGACACTGCGCTGAGCAGGGCTCGGGGCTCTGGCATGTCAGAGGCTTTGCCTGCTCCATCTGAGTTCCCACGGGGGCGGGGCCGCCGGGTAATTGGCAGCTCCCCGGATAGAATGATTTCTCCTCTGGGCCAACATCTGCCCTGCAGCCGCCAGTCCTGCCTTCTGAGAATGCGGGTTCCTCCACTCTTCTGACCGGCAGGACTGAACTCCCTCTAAGAGCCGGGACAGAGGAAAACCTCCGGAGGGCAATGTCCTCTCTGAGCCTGCGATAAACTGTCTATTTTCTGAGAAAGCAGAAAAAGGAACGGTTTTACCTGTTCTGTGGCATTTGTACAGAGGGATCTGGCGGACGCTGACTTAGTTATTTCGGACAGACGCTGGGCAGACGTGGAATACTCACCTCGCAGGTGGAGAAGCGGACTTTCCCTGTCCCGTCTCCCTGGGAGGGGCACCCACCTCCCAGCCCTGCCTGCGCACGCGCACACACTAGGCTAGCGCTTGAGGAAGAGTCGGTCCACACTGAGCATCGGAGGGTGGAGGGCCGCCAGGCACTGGCCCAGGAGACACTCTGAAAAGGAGCACTGTTTCTCCGGAGACACCTGACACCCCGGGAACACCTGATCC
>NW_005871327.1:780694-784758 GCF_000147115.1 Myotis lucifugus | reverse complement strand
GGACATACTCTCCCTCGGGACACCCTCCTGTCCTTTCTCACCATGACCTTTCCCTGCAATGGCAGGCATGATTGGTTTTGCTTGTTTGTGTAGGACAAGAGAATGAATGAATAAATGCTTTTGTTCATTCCTCAACTGTTCATTAAACACCCACCACAGTCAGGTGCTATGCAAGGTCCTGGCAATATAGTTAGTGCTCACCATTAAGGAAGTCACAGGTGAGAGAGACAGATCAATAAACAGAGTATCAGAATGTCGGGGGATGGCACTAGAGATGCCGAGAGTGAGAGAGTGAGCTCAGTGCAGAAGCAGAGACCCTGTGGAATGCCACTAAAGGGGCTGATGGGGAAGAGGACGCTGTCAGAGGAACTGGAAGGGGTGAGAGAGGTCGGAAGACAGGCTGGCGTCACAGAAGAGCGCTTCACGGAGTGAGGGCTGAGCGCACCTGGTCTGTTCAGGACCCACCTCTTCTCTTTGGACTGCATATCACCAGCCCAGACCTCTCCCCTGGACTTGGAGCACCGCCTGCCCGTTCCACATCTCCACGTGGGTGTCTAACAGGCTTGCCATCACACCGCCAACAATTAGGAAGAACATCGGGCAAGTGTAAGAGAGTTGATGTTTACTCCCCTATTCGTAAGAGCTAGAGCAAAAACCTGAGGCGGGGGTGTCGGGAACGCTTGGAGGAGGTGAGCTATAAGATTTGCCTTCGGGTGGCTGTTAAAGATGAAAAGGGAGGAGGCACTAATTTTGCAAGAGTGGATACTTGAACAGTTTGTCTGTCCATTAACCAAAACTTGACCAGTTTGATGGCACACATGGTTTAGGGGAAGACCCTAGGTCAGTGATGGCGAACCTATGACACGCGTGTCAGAGGTGACACGCAAACTCATTTTTTTGGTTGGTTTTTCTTTGTTAAATGGCATTTAAATATATAAAATAAATATCAAAAATATAAGTCTTTGGAGGAGAAACCAAGATGGCAGCATAGGTAAACACTGGAAATTGCTGCCTCTGACAACAACTTCAAAAATACAATGAAAAGACAAAACGGACATCATCCAGAACCACAGGAAGGCTGGCTGAGTGGAAATTCTACAACTAGAAGGAAAGAGAAAAGCACACTGAGACTCTGAGGAGCTGCGGAAGTAAAGTGCAGAGGTACGGAGGCTCAAGCTTGCGCAAAAGGGGGTTGGCACCTGAGGACGCGGCTGTCTTTTTGAATCTGGAGGGAATCACAAGCTCCCGACTGCTCTGAACTCCAGTTCCAGGGAATCTCTGGGGACCCAGGACTCATACAGGGAGAAACTGGACTATCTGGCAGCAGGCCGAACTCAGAACTTGAGGGCGGCTTTCCCTCAAAGGTGCTTGCAGCAATTACCGGGACACTGAGACACTGGCCCCCTTAGGGCAGGGCTGAGGATCAGCCACAGCTGCTTGCTCCACCCTGTTGATTCTGAGACCCCGCCCCACCCAGGCTGCAGCAGAGGCTTTTGCATATGAATGCCCTGGCCCTTTGCAATATGAAAATTACCTAACAAACCGCAGCTGGGCCAGACAGACCCAGAACTTCCAAGAGAAGGCCCAAGGCCTCACAGCAGCTTGCATTGCTTCACAGCTGGGCCTCATCTGGGCACCTCCAAACCCCCAAAAAAGGAAGGGGAATCTGCAGAGCTCTTCGTAGCTCCTGCTGGGTAGCCTCAGGCAGAGGCTAAATTAGCACCTCCTTAGATCCAAGAGCCAGTGTACCCAGTGGTCAGAGTGGGACCATCCAAATTACAACTCCTCAGATCCATAAGGAACACACTCAAGGGGCAGACTCAGTGAGCACCAAAGCCCCACTGAAGAAAGTCTTGCCCCAGAAGGGTGTCTTTAGCACAGAAGTTCTCCCACTGCAGACACAGCTGATTCTCACAGCTAATTGGCCTGGAGGTCAATTCCTCCTAGTGATACCTACAACAATCAAGGCTTAACTACAACAAGACTGTGCACAAAGCCCACAAAGGGGTGCACCAAGAGTGTCCACCTCAGGTAATTGGGGAGGCTGAGCCACTGGGCCCTATAGGACACCTAGCACACAAAGCCACTCTACCAACACAAGGAAGCATAAAAAATGCGGAGACAAAGAAACAGGTCACAAATGACAGAAATGGAGGAAAGCAAACGACTGGATATAGAGTTCAAAACCACGGTTATAAGGTTTTTCAAGAATTTTCTGGAAACTGCCGATAAATTTAGTGAGACCCTGGAGGATATGAAAAAAGACCAACTAGAAATTAAGCATACACTTACTGAAATAAAGAATAATATACAGAGATCCAACAGCAGAAAAGAGGATCTCAAGAATCAAGTCAAAGATTTGAAATACGAAGAAACAAAAAATACCCAACTGGAAAAGCAAAGAGAAAAAAGAATCCAAAAATATGAAGATAGTGTAAAGAGCCTCTGGGACAACCTCAAGCGTACCACATCCGAATTATAGGGGTGCCAGAAGAAGAGAGAGGGCAAGATATTGAAAAACTATTTGAAGAAATAATGATAGAAAACTTCCCCTATCTGGTGAAAGAAATAGACTTACAAGTCCAGGAAGTGCAGAGAACCCCAAACAAAAGGAATCAAAAGAGGACCACACCAAGACACATCATAATTAAAATGCCAAGAACAAAAGACAAAGAGATAATCTTAAAAGCAGCAAGAGAAAAAAAGTCAGTTACCTACAAGGGAGTACCCATACGACTGTCAGCTCATTTCTCAACAGAAACTATGCAGGCCAGAAGGGAGTGGCAAGAAATATTTAAAGTGATGAATAGCAAGAACCTACAACCAAGATTACTTTATCCAGCAAAGCTATCATTCAGAATTGAAGGTCAGATAAAGAGCTTCACAGATAAGAAAAAGCTAAAGGAGTTCATCACCACCAAACCAGCATTATATGAAATACTGAAAGGTATTCTTTAAGAAGAGGAAGAAGAAAAAGGTAAAGATAAAAATTATGAACAGAAAATACATATCTATCAACAAGTGAATCTAAAAATCAAGTGAATAAAAAATCTGATGAACAGAGTAAACTGGTGAATATAATAGAACCAGGGGCATGGAAAGGGAGTGGACTGACAATTCTTGAGGGGAAAGGGGTGTGGGGGTGCAAGAAGAGACTGGACAAAAATTGTACACCTATGGATGAGGACAGTGGGAGGAGTAAGGGCAGAGGGTGGGGTGGGGTGGGAACTGGGTGGAGGAGAGCTATGGGGGGAAAAAGAGGAACACCTGTAATAATCTGAACAATAACGATTTAATTAATATATATATATATATATATATATATATATATATACACACTAATAAAAGAGAAACATGGTAATTAGCGTACGACCGCTACCCTTCCCATTGGCTAATCAGCATATCCTTATGCAAATTAACTGTCAGCCAAGATGGCGGCCGGCAGCCATGCACTGAAGGGAGCAGGGAGGCTTGCTTGCTCCAGTGACTGTGGACTCCAACGTTCCCTGCCTAACTTGCCGGCCTCTCAGCTGCAACTCTAAGCAACTATGTACTATGTTGCAAATAAGAAGCTAAACAAAACCCCAGAAACCAGCTGGACTGAAAGCCAGCCGGACCACAACATTGTATCGATGTTTTCAGCAGCGAGGCCTCAGAGCTAAAGCTGGCCCAGAATAAAAAATAAAAAAAAAAGAAAACAAGGAGCGGTTGAAAGCTTCCGTCACTCGCCAGCTGGAAAACAGCCCTCAGCTCCTCAGCCAGACTGGCCAGGCACCCCAGTGGGAACCCCCACCCTGATCCAGGACACCCTTCAGGGCAAACCAGCCAGCCCCTACCCATGCACCAGGCCTCTATTCTATATAGTAAAAGGGTAATATGCCTCCCGGCACCGGGATCAGTGGAGCAGCAAGGCTCCCGGCACCGAGATCAGCATGACAGGGGGGCAGCGCCCAAACCCCCTGATTGCCCTGCGGCTCTGTGTGTGACAGGGCGCGGGCCACAACCTCCCTATCAGCCCTGCTCTGTTCATGACAGGAAAAGGCGCCCAAACCCTGATCAGCCTG
>NW_005871327.1:772989-780420 GCF_000147115.1 Myotis lucifugus | reverse complement strand
GTGGCAGCGCCCCAACCCCCTTATCCGCCCTGCTCTGTGGGTGATAGAAGGGTGGCACCCCCAACCCCCCTCACAGGCCCTGCTCTGTGTTGACAGGGGGAAGCTCCCCCAACCCCCTGATCGGCCCTGCTCTGTGAGTGACGGGGGCAGCGCCCCAACCCCCTGATTGGCCCTGCTCTGTGCGTGACAGGGTACGGAGCCCTAACCCCCGTGATGGGCCCTGCTCTGTGAGTGACAGGGGGCAGTGCCCCAACCCCCTGATCGGCCCTGCTCTGTGAGTGACGGGGGGGCAGCGCCCCAACCCCCTGATTGGCCCTGCTCTGTGCGTGACGGGGGTGGCGTCGCAACCTCCCCATCAACCCTGCCTTGAGTATGACAGGGGGCGGTGCCCCAACCCCCCAATCGGCCCTACCCTGAGCGTGACTGAGGGTGGCATCGCAACCTCCCGATCCGCCCTGCTCTGTGCATGACGGGGCGGCGCCCCAACTCCCTAATCGGCCCTGCTCTGAGCCTGACCAGGGGCTGCACTTAGGGATTGGGCCTGCCCTCTGCCACCGGGGAGCAGGCCTAAGCCAGCAGGTCGTTAGTTCCCGAGGGGTCCCAGACTGCGAGAGGGCACAGGCTGGGCTGGGGGACCCCCCCTCCCGAGTGCACAAATTTTTGTGCACTGGGCCTCTAATATATATGTGTGTGTGTGTGTGTGTGTGTGTGTGTGTGTGTGTGTGTGTATATGTATATATATATATATATATACACATATATATGTATATATATATATATATATTCTTTGTTTTACTATGGTTGCAAATATCAAAAAATTTCTATATGTGACATGGCACCAGAGTTAATTTAGGGTTTTTCAAAATGCTGACACGCCGAGCTCAAAAGGTTCGCCATCACTGCTCTAGGTGGACAGGCATTTACTGAGCCCTCCAGGGGGAAATCTTCCCTCCGTCAGGTAGCATCCTGCTCCGTTGATGGACAATTGCATCAGCACCAATAGGCCAGCTACCAGGACAAGTGGCGGAGGACAACAGGAACCACTGATGCCTCTTCTAACCACTTATTCATAAGGATAAAGTCTAAAGGAGCCAAAGACTCCCCGCCTCCCACGTGTGTTTCATGGAAACCAGGAACACCATCCCTGAACCCTCCTGTGGTGGGTCGGAGTCCAAACTGTTTAATTGAGAAACTGAGGTATGGCAGGTGCGGGTGACATGTCCAGTGGGAAGCAGCCCGCTTCTCCACAAACACACTTAATAGGTTGGAATCAGGAGGGAAGTAGATCTCTGCCCAGCTGGCATGGGGCAGTGTGTGAGTGTCAACCCATGAACCAGGGGGTCACGGTTTGGATCCCGGTCAGGGCACATGCCCGGGATGCAGTCTTGATCCCCCATGTGAGGCATGCAGGAGCAGCCCATCAATGATTCTTTCCCATCATTGATGTTTCTCTCTCTCTCCCTCTTCCTCTCCCTTTCTCCCTCTAAAATCAATAAAAAAGTAAACGTAAAAAAAAGGGAAGTGGATCTCAACAGCCTTTCCTCCCGGCAGGTGTCCAGGGGTTCATATTAAAACATTTTATGTGACACCAAATGATGGAACAGTGCCATAGACAGAACTTTATTTCAGACCAGTGGTTTCTTGATTTCGTCTGTTTCTTCCCAAAGACAAGGTCTGTGCAATCCAGCCAGCTCTATCCCTGCCCCAGGCTCTGTGATGGGAGACAGCCCTGAGGTTGCCCAAGAAACTCGGCTAAAACTGTTTGGTTTCCCTGTGAAGGTGGCGCCTGTGAAGATGGCACCTGTGAAGATGGCCATGAAGATGGCACCTGTAAAGATGGTGCCAGTTAAGATGGCGGCTGTGAAATGGCACCCTTGAAGATGGCGCCTGTGAGGATGGCGTCCATGAAGATGGCACCTGTGAAGATTATGCCTGTGAAGATTATGCCTGTGAAGATGGCGTCCATGAAGATGGCACCTGTGAAGATGGTGCCCATGAAGATGGCTCCTGTGAGGATGGCATCCATGAAGATGGCGCCTGTGAAGATGGCGCTTGTGAGGATGGCACCTGTGAAGATGGCGCCCATGAAGATGGCCATGAAGATGGTACCTGTAAAGATGGTGCCCATAAAGATGACACCTGTGAAGATGGCGCCTGTGAAGATGGCGCCTGTTGTTGGGGTCCAACCCCAGCAGGTCCAGGGGTCCCCAAAGGTGTGGACGGAGTCGGCAAAGAAGGAATGATACGAAGACAGTGTTCAGTTGATCAGCAGCCTACCCAGGATCTCTAACCAGGATCTCTAGCCAAGTTCTGTCCAGGATCTCCAGCCAAGTTCTGTCTTCTATTGTCTTGTTACATCTGTATTTATACCAGTTGATTTTAATCCTGTCAATTTCTATTCCAAAGGTTAGGGCATTTCTTATCTCCATTCCAGGAAGTAAAGATTATGTAGCTTAAGGGTGATTGTTTGTAGTTAAAGTGATTAACTACCTGCCTGGCACTTAGTTAAGGGGTTTTATTCCCTCCCTAACTTCAGGGGAAAATCCCTACCTGGGGAAACAACCTTTCTCGGAGAGGTGACCTTGGTTAAAACACATAGCGCCAAGAAGGTGAGCAAACATATTAAGAACAGTATGCCATAGACGCCAGGTCCCTTGAAACATATGCTGTGCAGATGTTTCTTCCCTTCAGCAACTGTGTCAAACAGCAAGGATGGACCGGCTTCTGGCAGCCTGTGAAGATGTTGCCCATGAAGATGTTGCCCATGAAGATGGCGCCTGTGAATATGGTGGCTGTGAAGATGGCGCCTGTGAAGATGTTGCCTGTGAAGATGTTGCCTGTGAAGATGACTCCTGTGAAGACGGCGCCTGTGAAGATGGTGTCCATGAAGATAGTGCCTGGCAGATGTGATCTCTTCCCTGGGAATGAGTCAGGAGGCCGTGACTCCTGGTTTGTGTGTTCAAACGTTGTTTTTCCCAATGTGTTTAGGTAGGTCTTGGCCATTGACCGTGGACTGACATTTCTACCAAAGGTCAGATCTATACCGTCTCCTTGGGGGTCAGAGGCATTCAAGTGTACTTTTCCACCATTATTGTCTCTGCTCAGGGCACACTGAGAACTGCTGGTGTTCTTGCCAGGATGTGACTATATCCAACCTTTCACCCCACATCTGGTAGACACGGAGGCCTGGTATCAACCACAGTGAATGGGAAGTCTTTCGATGGGATGCCTGCTAGATTAGCCTTCTTGCCAAGAACACTGACACATGAAGGTGGGGTGAGTGGAGATTATCCACATTACTACATATGAGGGCCCACTCAAGTAAGGCCTAGCACAGTGATGGCAAACCTATGACACACGTGTCAGAGGTGACACGCGAACTCATTTTTTTGGTTGATTTTTCTTTGTTAAATGGCATTTAAGTATATAAAATAAATATCAAAAATATAAATCTTTGTTTTACTATGGTTGCAAATATCAAAAAATTTCTATATGTGACACGGCACCAGAGTTAAGTTAGGGTTTTTCAAAATGCTGGCACGCCGAGATCAAAAGGTTCGCCATCACTGGCTAGCAGGAGACACACAAAATTAAGACTCAAGTTGGTTCTGGAGGAAAGACATTGAAAGTTCACATAAAAATAGAACCACACTGGCAGAATGTGATGATCTGAAAACTAGCATCACAGCCTTGCCACATGCCAAGGCCAGCGTGTCCTGGGCACGGAGACTGGCACTGGGTGGGCGGGTGCCTCAGGAGCAGCCACTGCAGAATGAGCAGGAAACAATCTATCAGGGGTGATGGGCACACGGAAAGAGGTTGGCACCTAAAAATGGGAGGAAGGAAACAAAAAAACATGGGTAGAGGAAACCGCAAGGCAAAGGCTGTGCAGGTAGCATCGACCCAGGAGGAAGCAGGTGGTGACGGGAAGAATGGCCGTAGAGTAGAAATCTGCAGATGTCTGCAGCTGAGCGGGGAGTAGAGAACCAGCTGTTCCAGCTCCGCCAAACCTTAGTGAGCGGTCCCCAACCCAGTGCCCACGTGGCCTGGCCTCCTGCCGCCCCAACTTCTACAAGGCTCACGCCATGCAACTTCTCTGTGCTTGGTTCCCGAGTATACTTAGAGCAGACACCGTCGCCTGACAAACTCTAAACTGTGTTGTGAGAGGTCAGGATCCTCTTTCTCTTGGGCCATTTACTAATCGTCATTATTTTTAAAAATCCAACAACACTTCCTGAAATTAAAACCAAACCAAAACAATATATTGACTAAATGAATCAACATGATCATAGCCAGATTTGAAAAAAATGAGTTTTATGCAGTTGAAAAGACACCAAAAATAATATTCATAAACTCTTTGACTTTCAGAGCCGCCTAAGGACACTCCAGACCTATCACTGTCTCAGATGACACATAACGCAAATCTCCAAGGAGTGGCACCCCCAGAAAGGCATTGGGGAGTCTATGAATCTACCAAACACTGGGAATTCACATGCTTTTCTTTCGTTCATGAATGTCATCAGATTCTCCAAAATCACTGACTTAGATGTGCCCTTCTGACTTCTGGCTGGATTTTACACATTTTATCTTCTTTTATTGGCCACCCCCATAGCTTGAGCTTTAATCCTAAATAATGGCACTCCATTCCTACCCCTCCCCAGGCCACTCTTCCTTTCTCGTTTCTGATCTCTTTCCATTGTCCGCTGCCCATTCTAACTCCCTCTCCAATTTCCCTCTCTCCCACGGTTCATTTAAGCCACAGGTGCCTTCCATGTTTCTCATTTCCCAGAGCCACTTCCGAGTTTAAGCTACTTCATCTAAGTCTTAGTCTTCTCCTCCTTCCATACTTTTGTACACCCATCCCCACCCTCTCCCTCCCTCGGCGCCTGGGGAGTCCCAGGGTGAATCACTGTGATATTAATAATGCCCTCGGTGTAAGAGGAGACATCACTAGTCACCATCATGAGACTCGTGCCCCTGAGCGATTTGCTCCATAGTAGGAACCAGCGGGCATTGGGATCTTCCCCACGCCCAGCTCAGTGCCCCTCGGAACTGAGATTAGGGGAACAGAATAGGAAGAAGCCAATTTCCCGTCTCCTGAATCCATGGCGAGGAGGGTCTATAGGGGGCCCGTGACCAAAACTAGGAGCAGTCAGAACATTTTAATTCACATTTATTCTGCTCATGGTTCGTTTTTATTATTCTTTTCTAATTGGAAGAGAAGCTGGTGTCAGGTACTAAGGTCTTCAATAATAAAGGAACCAGTTAGTGAGCACAGGCAGGTTACATCATCCTGAACCCTCCCAACCATCCATCCTCAGGGAACTGCAAATCGCCGAGCCGGTGAGGGATAAACCGAGGGTTTGACTCTCCCTTGCTTTCCATCACGCACGCTGCCTGTGTTACAGCTCCAGTCCCTGTTTCTGAGTGAGAACATGAGCCCCAAGAAGGCAGAGAAGAGACCGGCAGTGGCTTCAGTGTCTGAGAGGGACCCTTCTGGCCAACTTCCTGTCAGTCACTTTCCTATCCAAATCTGAGACTCTTTCAGTAACTGGAGATCTGGTGGCTAATGCATGTCCGAGTTTTAAGTGTATTTTTTTATTATTGATGAAAGAGGAAGAGAGAGAGAGAGAGATTGATTTACTGTTCCACCCATTCTGCATTCATTCTGTGCATTACGTATGTGCCCTGTCCTGGGATTGAAGCTGTAGCCGTGGCGTAATTGGGACGATGCTCTAACCAGCTGAGCCGCCCGTCCAGGGCTTCAGTGTACATTTTTGTAACCTGCTACTGTATCCCTGGCGTAGGAGTTGGCTCCATTTTTGCCTGCCTTTACCGGGCACTTGCCTGCTCTAATTAAGTCTATAGACAGTTGTTAGACGGTCCTGAAGAGTAAAAATGACTTCTGTCCATGGGGAAGAAGAAGGGTTTCCTACTCGGGGATGCACCAACATCTCTAATATCACAGCTGTCACTGTTGGATCCACACTGTGCACCCAGTCCTACTATGTTACATCGCATACACTGATTTCCTTAATGTATATCATCTCAATGGTGGGTGGGTGTGAGCTTCTCTATTTCACGCATCAGAAAAGTGAGCTTGGCTAAGTGCCCAGGCTGGCAAAGGGTCTCGGCCCAGGAGCCCACGCCTTCCTACGACCTGACATCACTGTCTCGTCCAGGTGTGAAGTGTTGCATAGACACGGACGTCACTCCAGTTTAAGAACCACACTAATCAATCTATTGGCTTTTGATGTTTATGTAAAAGAAGTTTGTGGGTTTTTTAATATATTTTTATTGATTTCAGAGAGGAAGAGAGGGGGGGAGAGAGGAACATCAATGATGAGAGAGAATCCTTGATTGGCTGCCTCCTACACGCCCCCTACTGGGGATTGAGCCCACAACTGGGGCATGTGCCCTTGACCAGAATTGAACCCAGGACCCTTCCGTCTGCAGGCCCATGCTCTATCCACTGAGCAACACTGGCCAGGGCAAATAGAAGTTTCTTTACGGTCTGAAAAAAAGACACAAAAAAACAAGAAGCAGGTAAGTCCCAGCCAAGGCGTAATTGATAAAATAACAATAATAATTTATCCATATCACTGTTTCCAAATGTGTATGGAGCTCCCCTATCTGCCAGACACTGTGTTGGATATTAATGCTGAACTATCGTTACTCTTACTTTTCCCAGCTCGCAGGGATGAAGACAGACACACCTACCAATCCAGGCTGTAGGCTGACCTCCTAGCGCATCTGTTTGGTGATGGGGTTTTTATGGGGGAGAACATTTTATCTGAAGCCTATTTTACTTAAATCACGTCCAAACTTCCCTCCATCCTCAGCTGCCTCCTTCCCTGACACCCTCTTCCCTTTAAGAAAAGCTCCAAATGCATCCACTGGTCTATTAGGTCCCGGGTGCATGGATGCCACTGCATGCAGACCCGGCTCGCTGACTAAGGGTCCCACGGCCCATCCCCTCCGGGGTAGAGGGCACTGGCTGGAGCGCTGGAACCGCTGCCCGGCTGGCCCAGCACAGCTTTGGGTTCTGACAATTCGGCGCAGTCCAAGCCCGGCTCGATGAAGGCCGCGGACCGGCAGGAAGAGCAGGCGTGTCCGGGGAAGCAGTCTGCAGTGCCAGCTCCCCTCCCACCCGCCGGAGTGCGGAGCTCCAGCCGAGAGCTGCAGGGGCTCTGTGTGCGGCAGGAAGGAGACCGGAGGGGAGCGATGATGGCAGCCTTTCCTCCGGAGGAGCCCGAGGCCCTGGCAGTGCCCGCCCGGCCTGTGCCTCCTTCATTCGGTCTTCCTCCGTCTTCCTCTCGCCAGAACTACAGCCTCACACCTCTCCCTCCACTCACACCTCCTGCTCGGCTCGTTTCTCAGCTGACAGGGCTTCTTCTTCTCCCGTGGAAGTTAAAAGCCCGCCGGGAAAAA
>NW_005871327.1:769488-771122 GCF_000147115.1 Myotis lucifugus | reverse complement strand
AAGGGGGGTGTAAATGAAGACCAGCCACTTTCCTCCCTTCCCAACACCCCTCCTACGATGCCTTCACCATGAACTTCAAGCTCAGTGTCTGGATTAGTTCCCAGCAGGTCAGCCTGCTGCCGTCTCCACCCGCCTCAGCCATGGCCCTGCTGGAGCAGCCCCGCTGCTGCCCTACCAAAGTCTTGCCCCAGAGCTTGCTGGGAAGGTGGGCTCTGAGGCCTCAGGTGTACGGAATGGCAACCTGCACGTCAACAAGGTCCCAGCCCCACACTCTCTGGTTTGGAGGGGCAGCTGCTGTGGAGTGTGGCCGAGGAAAGGCTACCCTGGTGGAGGGCTCCCAGTCCACTTGGGGGGTCTCAGGCAAGTTCCCATCAAGAAGTGACATCTAAGCTAGGCCTGAAGACCCAGCCGTTGTGATTTCAGTGGGACAGAGAGCCCTGCTTGTCCTCCTCCCCCCTCCCCCCTCCCCCCGCCCCCTCCTGCTCTGTGGCCACACTGGCTCCTGGCTCCACGCCTGGCCTCCGCGGCCCTCCTCACACCCGGAGAGGGACACCCCTGTGGCCCATTTCTCGAATGGCTCCCAGCCCTGGTGGCGTCCGAGCCGGTGTTTGGGAAGGATTTTTCTCAGCGTCACTTGGATAGAGAGATGACTGATGGCTTGAGGACATGCACTCTGCGCCCTGACTGTTAGGTGCTAAATATAGACTGTGCACTGGCTGGAGGAGCTAAATTTAGCAGCTTAGGCGGGGGTGGGGGGTGAGGGGGGGGAGACACGCTGGGGGCTCTCCTGGGACTGGGTGGAAACAGCCCTGCTTCGGCCCACGGTTAATGCATTATTCCTGCCCGGGGAGGAGTGCCCTGGAAATTTCATCCTCGGCTGATACATCTAGCAGAGGGGTTTGCTGAGAGTCATTTTTCTATTTTAAAATATGCAGATGGGGAGGCGTCTGTCTGCCTCCATCTGATTAGTTTGCTGTCACTGGTGAGCTCCGGTCCTCAGTCCTGGCTGAGCTCGGACCTCCTGGGGGGCTGTTTCTAATTCGGTCCACGCCGCCCCAGATCGGTTTCCTTTGTCAGATGAGAAGCGCTATGATTTAACCTGAAGGTCAGAGAGAGAGTGGATCTCTGATGCTGCCAACCCCGCTGCCCCGAGCGACCTTTCTGGCAACAGATCTCGTGGCCTCGTGCACTTTGGGGGAAGCCAAGTAGCTGCCCATCTTGTTCGGTTGGGGTGAAGGGGGAGGCAGGATCGCTGGCCCCGCCTCTGCCCAGCAGGGTAGAGAGCGCTCCTGGGCCCTGGGACTCTGTCTTTGGGTAACAACAACTGGAAACAGGCTCTGAACCCAGAATCACTGTCACTATTAGACTGAATTGTGTGGCCTGAGTAAGGAGAGCATCTCCTTGCCTGCCCACCAATAAATTCTATTTGATTGATGCCATGGTTTTCCTTCACTCCCCCCCCCCCCATGGATCCCCTAAATCAGGAGGAGCCAGAGGAGCTCCATGGCTGATGTCCCATGTCACCGCGTCACAAGCTGAGGACCCTCCATGGCCATTTCTCTCACCCGCTCTCTCCCAGCGCTGCCTGAGCAGCATGGCTGGTCTCACCGCCAATAAAGGAGGCGAGGGAGAGT
>NW_005871327.1:762187-764100 GCF_000147115.1 Myotis lucifugus | reverse complement strand
GATATGTTCCTAGCTGTGGGATCACTGGGTCAAATACGCAGTTCGCATTTTTAATTTTCTGAGGAAACTCCATACTGTTTCGGTAGTGGCTGCACCAATCTGCATTCCCACCAGCCGTGTATGAGGGTTCCCTTTTCTCCACATCCTTGACAGCAATTGTTAGTCGATTTATTGATGATAGCCATTCTGACACTGCTGGGGTCCAATCCCAGCAGGTCCAGGGGTCCCCAAAGGTGTGGACGGAGTCGGCGAAGAAGGAATGACACGAAGACAGCCTTCAGTTGGTCAGCAGCCTAGTCAGGACCTATAGCCAGGATCTCCAGCCAAAGTTCTGGTCGGAGTTCTGGTCAGGAACTGATGAGGATCTGACGTTTATTGTCTTATTACATCCGTATTTATACCAGCCGATTCCAATCCCGTCAATTTCTATTACAAGGGTTAAGGTGTTTCTCATCTCCATTCCAGGGAGTAAAGACCATGTAGCTTAATTACCCGCCTGGCACTTAATTAAGGGGTTGTATCCCCTCCCTAACCTCAGGGAAAGATCCTCACCTGGGGAAACAACCTTTCTCGGAGAGGTGACCTTGGTTAAAACACATGGCGCTAAAGGGAGCAAACATATTAAAAACAGTATGCTACATCCGCCAGGTCCACTGAAACACATGCTGTGCAGATGCCTCTTTCCTGCAGCGACTGCGTCAAGCAGCAAGGATGGACCGGCCTCCGGCATGACACGTGTGAGGTGATAGCTCATTGTAGTTTTAATTTGCATCTCTCTGATGATAGTGACTTTGAGTATTTCTCATATGTCTCTTGACCATCTGTATGTCCACTTTGGAGAAGTGTCTATTTAGGCCCTTTGCCTATTTTTTTATTGAATAGTTTGTCTTCCTTTGGTTAAGTTGTGTGAGTTCCTTATATATTTTGGATATTAACCCTTTATCAGATGTATCATTGCTAAACATATTCTCCCATACAGTGGGCTCCCTTTTCATTTTGTTGATGGTTTCTTTTGCTGTGAGAAGCTTTTTATTGTGATGTAGTCCCATTTGTTTATTTTCTCCTTAGTTTCCTTTGTCATAGGAAATGTATCCGTAAACATATTGCTTTGTGAGATGTCTGAGATTTTGCTGCCTATGTTTCTTCTAAGATTTTTATGAATTCATGACTTACATTTATTCTTGAATATGGTGTAAGTTGGTGTTCTAGTCTTAGTGTTTTGCATGTACCTGTCCAATTTTCCCAACACCATTTATTGAAGAGACTTATTGACCCCATTGCATGCTTTGCCTCCTTTGTCAAATATTAATTGAGTGTAATGGCTTGGGTCGATTTCTAGGCTCTCTGTTCTGTTCCATTGATCTATGTGCCTATTCTTGTGCCAGTATCAGGCAGTTTTTATTACCGTGGTTTTGTAGTGTAACGATATTCGGCATTGTGACCCCTCCAATTTTGTTCTTATTGCTCAAGCTATTCGGGGTCTTTTTCTATTCCATGTTAATTTTTGGAGAGTTTGTTCTAGGTCTGTGAAATATGCCATTGATATTTTAATAAGGATTGCATTGAATTTATAGATTGCTTTGGGTAGTATGGACATTTTAATGATGTTGATTCTACCAATCCATGAATGCAGTATATTCTTCCACTTATTTATATCTTCTCTATCTCTTTTTTCAATGTCCTGTAGTTTTCTGAGTACAGGTTTTTTTACCTCCTTGGTTAAGTTTATTCCTAGGTATCTTCATTTTTTTATTGCAACAGTAAATGGGATTATTTGTTTAGTTTCTCTTTCTGAGAGTTTATTATTGGTATATGAAATTCCATAAATTTCTGGTGTTAATTTGTATCCTGTTGTCAAATTCATTTATTAATCTAGTAGTTTTTTGATGGAGTCTTTCGGGTTTCTATGTACA
>NW_005871327.1:758164-760795 GCF_000147115.1 Myotis lucifugus | reverse complement strand
CTCTCTACTTTAAACCACCTTATTTTGGTTTAATACTCCTTGGCGACGCACACCTACCACCTGAGGGAGAGCACTCTGCATTCACTCATCAGTCACAGCTGTCACAGTTACCGCCGGCTCCACTAATATGCGGGGTGTTACTTTCCTGGCATTCCGAAAGGTTTGGTGTTTTGGAATCTCAAGGACATAGATACAGAGAGAACTGGGCCATGATTTGCTTTAATATGATGAGCAAAGCAGCCTGAGGGAAGGCAGATGGGATGAACGGGTAGATGGATGGGGTGGGTGGATGCGTGGATGGATACAGACATACAGACAACATAGCCAGGCAGACAGACAGACAGACACAATTACCATCCAGCAGAAAGTGCGCTGAGCTGGGACTCAAGTGCAGGCAGCGTCACTGGCTGGTTGAAGCATAAATTGGAATTCCTTAGAAGCAGTGTGACGATGTATACCACAAGTGTTCGTTCTCTTTTACACACTCATTCTATATTTTTCGAAATGTGCTCTAAGGAAAGAGTGTGGACAGAGAGCGCTGCGCAGCATTCCCACCGTCGAGCTGGGTGTGGCGACCAAGTGTGAACTAAGGCTGCACCGGGGACACATACCACGAAGGGTCCGCAGTAACTGGTGTCGTTTGCATGAGTTGATTTTCACTGAGGAAGGAGCTTCTGCCAGGGACGTCAGGCTGGGACACCGAGGGGCAGAGATGGGGGGGGTGGTGCACAGGCAGCTGGGTGTCTGCTCCAACCCCAGCCCATGGCTCAGTCCCCAGGGAGCGAGGGTCCCCCCCGGAGGCTGGAGGAGTGAGCTGTCTCCAGGGATGAGACAGGCCAGGCGGCTCTGCCCAGTTCTCAGAGCCCTGCACACTGGGAGAGCCTCGGCTGGGCTAGGCACAGAGGGCCTGGAGGCGCACCCTGTCACCCTGCGGGCCTCGCCTGCCAGGATCCGAAGCCCCAGGTGGAGAGCGGCCCTGGAGGCCCTGGTGGCCGCCCCTGCAGTGGTGGCAGGGACGTGCTGCCCCCTCGTGGCAGTGTGGCTTGTCAGCACAGCAGGGGCAGGAGCTGGGAGGGCTTTGTGAGCTCAGTTGCTCTGAGCTCCCGGGAGCTGAACGGGGCGTGGTTAAGAGGCACACAGGTGGGGACAGGAGCCTCCAAGTCTGAGTTGCCACTGTCCCCTTTGTGGCCGCAGGTCGGGAGATTAACTGAAATGCACAGCGGTGGAGTAAATTGATAAAGTGTGTTTGTCTCATAACCCGTGCGCTTCACGATGTATGCAGCTCAGCACCGTCCCTGTCCTGGAAGACGCTGGAAGCTGGGGACCTTCTCCCGCGGATTCTGTTGACAGCAGGTGTCTGCTCGGACATCCCCAGGGGCTGGCCCTCTGCGAGGTCTGAGAAGCGAAGGGTGGCAGAAGCTCCGGGCGTGTGGACGGGCATCGCAGTGGCTGCCCTGGGTTTTGCCAGCAGCTCTGGGGGCTGCGGGCAGCAGAGCTCAGCCCAGGGCCACCCCACACTATTTGTGCTTCTCGCTCTGGGACCTTCCTGCCCATCGCTGCCTTCCCTGGGGGGGGTGAGGGGGGGGCGTGTGCAGGCTGCATAAGCCACATGGCCCTTGTTAAACCCCTTCGTACTGAAAAGAACTCAGAGCAGCTTCAGTTTTCATACCCAAATCCTGGCTGACACCGCCTATTGGTTAGCGCCTGGGTCCTGGGAGCACCCAGACTCTGTTCAGTTCTGAGATCTCCACTTAATTCTGTGAAAACTTAAGGAAGTTTCCTAACCCTTCATTTCTCAGTTTCTTTACCTGCAAAATAGGTTAATAAAATCACCTACCTCATCAGATTGTCACATGGGTAAAGTTATATGACATACATTAGCATCCATAAACATAACCTGTCATCATTATTGAATATGGCAGAACCATTGAAGGGAAAGAAAATTGCTTATCCAGTATAATCTCAACCATCTGAAATACACAAGTAAAAATACACAAAACATGTTTTCTCTCCAGTAATGGGTTTCCAGGTGATTGGATTTTTCTCTTGCATATCCTTATATCTGTTAAGTTATCTACAATAAGTCTGCATGTACTGCTTCATAAAAATAATAACACACAATAGTATTAAAATAGCCTATAGGGAAATTACTTAAATATACCTTCAGTCTTCCATGCTCACAAATTCAATGTCCCCTGAAAAGACAGCACCAAAGTGTTCCGCCCTGTATTTCCCAAATGTGAGTAAACATGTCCATCCCTCCAGATGGGAGCAGAGAGGGTGGCCAGAGTCTGTGGAATGTTCTGGCGAGACTGTCCCACTGACTGCGAGGGGAGAGAACTACCGCTGGGCGCTGTGGTTTGATATTTTATTCGGAAGAGGTTTCAGGGTCTCAGGTGTCTGCTGATGTTTTAGTTCATCCTTAAGTCCCTCTCATTCACGTTGACCGTCCGTTCTGTGAGACTAGGGTAGCCACACTGCCAGACTCGTGCCTCCTGCTGCATGGCTTCATTATTAATTATTAGTTATTGATTATTAATTATTAATGATGCCCCCTTGCTTCCAAAAGTGTCTCTGTTCAGACAGTAATGCACGCGTGCCTGGCTTTCGATGCACCTTCCGGCTTTGAGC
>NW_005871327.1:723644-758031 GCF_000147115.1 Myotis lucifugus | reverse complement strand
GAGCCCGCCACACCTGAGCGCCCTCCTTGCTCCTGGGAGTGAGCACCTCCTTGGAAAATGAGGAAACCAGTGGCGACTTGCACATCTGTCCCACATCTTTCTATAAACATGCCCACCTGCTAAGAAATGCCACGCAGTGCCCTCACCTGTAACCCTAGGGCCACGCCTTGTTTTCCCTTCTATCACCTGAGCGGATGCAGCAGCCACTTGTGGAAATGAGACAAACCCGACTGAACTGAACTGGCCTGAACTTGCTGTTGTTGCTAAGAGAGATGATGTGCGGGCTTACCTGTCAGTCACGTCTGCTAGTTCCCAGGCAACATCTTGAGAAGATTGTTTGGGCGGGAATTTTCATTTCTTCACTGCACCCGGGAGAGCGTCAGCTTGGAGCAGGCGCAGCCGTCCGTCAGTCCCCGGCGCTGGGAGATAAAATCGCTAAGATAATGCGCACACAGCGTGTTTGCTGGTGCTCAGTCCTGACAGCTTACAGCCTGGACCTGCCTCTTCTCCGGTCCCCGGGCCTCCTCTCTGCTTTCCCCGTGAGCGTGTGCACTCTCAGCTGCAAGAAGCAGCACGAGTTCCTCCGAGGAAGCCCTACTAACACGGTCTGAAGGTGAAGGTGGTGGAAACACGCCTGAAAGGTGTTGCAAACACTCGGGAAAAGCTAACAAGCCGGTCCCCGCATGTCCAGTGCCAGAGGGGTGCCACGGGCTCCTACAGGGAGGGGTGAAATGGCCTTGCAGTCACAGGAGACGTCTCCTGCCGGCGGGAGGCGGCACCAAGGCCTTGAGGACCCAGATGAGCAGGAGGATGGCTGGCCTGGGCAGGACCACACCAGGCAGGTGGAGCTGTGGGCCTGGTGGAAGCTCTGGGACCCCAGTGGGGCACCGAGGCAGCAGCATAACCCCATAGCTCGGAAGGCAGGGAGAGAGTCACATGACGTGACCCAGGGTGTCCCAACGCTGACTGGGACAGTGATGTCTGCATGAACCACGGACTTCGGGGGGGCTTAGAGGAGCCTCCAAATGGAGAACATGCTGCCTGGTCCTAGTGACGGGGCTTGAAGTGAACGCGGAGCCAAGATTAGAAAACAGCCAGGCCTACCTCACACCCACGTGTGGGCAGTGAGAGGCAGTCCCATTGCTGGGTCGCTGGGACAACCTCAAAATAGCAAACTCCGCACTTGCTGTAGACTCGGGAAGGGGCAGGGGTGGCACTTGTCTCCGGGCGACCATCGGTCCTGTTGGGCACGTGACCCACAGAGGTGGCCTTGCGAGGTGAGGCCTGCAGTCACCATAGCACTGGCCCAGATGCTTCCCTGTCACCCACGTACACCTGATGCAACCCTGCCTGTCGCCCATGTACACCTGATGCAACCTTGCCTGTCGCCAGGTACACCTGATGCAACCTTGCCAACCCAGTTGGAGCCGCAGAATCGGACTGTGCAGCTCAGCAGAGCAGCCAGCTGGGTCTGACGGCTGACTCCACATCTGCTCGGCTCCTCTGCCCCAGCGGACAATGACCCCTGCGGAGCTTAGTGGGACATTTCTGTTCCCAGCGTAAGCTTAGAACAGGAGGTGCCACGCAGACCAAATGAAAAGAGGTGGTGGGACCACATGCGTTCCAGAAACCACCACACGCTGCCTTGCTCTATATGGCCTGTTAGCATTGGGCACCTGATCCTATATTTGCAGAAATAAATATATTTTCTTTGTTTTTAAGAGCAGTTTGCATTAATATAATCTCTACTGCAGTAGATTTTGCGTCTGCCTGCCTTGCCAGAATCTAACTGGTAGCTAGTTTCCTACACGAAGGGATTCTGCCCGTGGAAGGTGGGTGAGTGACACAGCAGAGCCCACGGCTCTCAAGCACACGCTGTGAACAGCAACCTGGAGGACAGGTGCCCTGCGCCTCATAAGCCCTCTCTCTGTCCTCCTGCAATTGGAGTCGGCCCCCCTCATTCAGGCCGCCCATGAATCATTCTGCAGACACCCCCTGGCTGGAGATAAAATTCTCACTAACGTTGGAATTATCGAGTGGCCTCTATGATTTGTTTCTCCCAACATCTCGGGGTCATAATGGAACCCACCAATCACAGAGACTGGCCACTTACTCACTGGACAGGAGGCAAGGGCTCCTGTGACATGGAGGCAGGACAGAAATGGGAAAGGCCAGCCTGCACCCCTTTTGTTTTCTTTCTTGGAGCAGGGGCTGTGGGCGGGGCTGGGGCAGGGGCTGGGGACATGGCTGTGGGCGGGGCTGTGGGTGGGGCTGGGGCCAGGGTTGTGGAGTCAGTCAGTCTCAGGAGGCTTCCAGGGTTGCTTCCCACAAAACGTGACTAGCCAGTGGATGCTTTGTATGAGTTGAACCATCATCTCACTTTATTTCATCTTGTTTATTTCTTCAACCAAATTAACCAATAATAAGATGTTAAAGAAATGCCTGGTCATGACATTTACTATTTTTAAAGTATGGCACAAAATTATATATAGTCCAATTTATTTATTTAAATATGTTTCTATTGATTTTAGAGAGATAGGAAGGGAGAAGGAGAGAGAGAGTATTAATACTGCCAAAATGGGTAACCCTGGAGGAAAATGATGCTTTTAGTTGCTTTGTGAGTATTCTTGAAGATCTGTGCTTGTGAATGTGTGAGCACCTATGAATGTGTGTGTGTGTTCGAATCCCACTGACCTAAGTTTTCTTTATTTTGCTCTTCTTACATCAGAGTTAATGGTGTTCATCAACACTTTATTTTTTTAATATATTTTTGTTGATTTCAGGGAGGAAGGGAGAGGGAGATAGAAACATCAATGATGAGAGAGAATCATTGATCAGCTGCCTCCTGCACATCCCCTACTGGGGATCCAGCCCACAAGCCAGGCATGTGCCCTGATCAGAAATCAAACCATGACCTCCTGGTTCATGGGTCAACGCTCAACCACTCCAGCTGGGCTCTTCATAACTGCTTTAAATTCCTTGATTTTCTGCATGTCAGCAAGATTGGTGTAGCATAAAAAGAAGGTGTAGCTGCAACATCTTGGCACCTACAGTTGCTCCAGCTTTAAAGAATGCAACCCCCTTACTCTACAAGCTGAACTAAACACATTTCAGAAAAATTAAAAATTCCCAGCACTTACATAGATCCAATTTAACATCAAGATTAGAAGGACAGGGATATGTAAGATGGATGACCCCAATTCATCATAGACTTTTTCTTCCTCTAGAACATAATATATCACATCTTCATAGCAAGCCGGCTGATTTATTAGTGTAATCTGAGGAGAGCTGTACCTTTTTAAATTGTGTTTTTGCTCAAAAGGTGTACACACAACATAATCAAGGGAAGAATAAAACACTTATTTAATCTCAGCTCATCTCAATGTCAAGAGACTGTTTGTACAATTTCCTTTCTTCTATCTCTTCCTCTCTATCTTAGAAACATTCCCCAAAGGCAGGTGTCCTATGGATACGGTGATGAAACCGGGATGCTCTGAGCGTATGAATCAGGGCCAGGGAGGCAGAAAGGCCCGAGGGAAAGGTGCTGCCGTGGGTGATGAGCGCATGGCCCACCGCTCCTCCTAAGGCCCATTAGGAGACCATCCCCAGCCCCCACCGTGTGTCTCTCCCTTTGTAAGTTCTGAACGTGGAGACGGTGCAGATTGCAGACGGCGCTTCTCCAAGAATCACACCCACTGCTCAGAGGGACAAGCAACAACATCCCCATCCTCCCTCCCGAGTCCGAGGTGGAGGAGAGGCTGTAGCCAGGAGGCCCAGGCTGAGAGCCATCGCCATGGTCACCGTGGAGGGGAGCGTCAGTCTCCTGCAGCCAAAGCATCTTCACTGCAGGTGGGGACCCGACAGAAACCTGAAGTCTACTTTGACGTATCCATGGCCCAGAGGCAGGAAGCTGGTCCGGTGCCCCGCCCACTGCTGTGCCTCCTCACAGGGGCGGGGGGGGGGGGGCAGCAGAAAGAGGAGCCCTCCTGACCTAAGCTGCAGCTCTCATGACAAAACAGCTCTAAGTCCCAGGCAGAACATTCCTACAGCATCTCCAGGATCCCCCTCCAGGACCTGCTGTGCATCCCGTGGGCCACTGCCAACAGGGGACTGAGCACCAGCCCTGCAATCGCTCATGCATCTTTTCTAGAGGATGAGAAAACACCTGTACATTTGTGCATAAAAGCCACACACCACGTTTAGCTGGTAGTCGCTGGAGTTAGGCGCCATGTGTCTTCACATGACCCTTGTGGACTGGCCCATCTGCTGACAAGCCCTCGATTTAGCTGTGCTAACTGAGGATGGTTTGCCTCTGTCGTGGGCCACATGCGAGTCACCAGAGATTCAAACACACAGTGTTGACCAGTGTGTCAACAGAGAACGTCAATGCAAGAGTCTGCATTGCTGATAGGTGAGCAACACCCACCCCTCCAATTCCTGAGAAAGCGAAGGGCCTGGCCTGAGGAGCAGATGCCGATCAAGTAGGAAGGACTTAGATTATCTCCAGGGCCCGGTGCACCACCGCTCTGCCTTCTAGGGGATAAACAGTCAACAAAGGGCTGTGGGTGTGTTTTGTAGAAAAACCCTTATTTACGTCTATTCTCATTACAAAATCAATACTCGATGCCAATACTTGAGTGGGGGCTCTGGCTGAGCTCTCCCTGGAGGAGCTCTCCCCTCTGTCTTCACTGGCAAACATGACTCCAGTTCCCGCCTTCCTGCCCCACTCGCCTGCCTTCCGTTCGAAGCTTCAGTGAATTCATGCAAATAAAAAGGTTCCAGGAAGGACATTTGCTGAGAGAGGTATTTGGTTTCGTTTCTTATTTTCAAGGCCTCAACACAATGTGCCAAGTGTCCACCCGGGGGCACTGGGATCTTTTCACTTTCATGCAACTGGCCTCCGCTTGTTGATCTTGCCTTTGACAAGATCGATGGAGAAACACTTCATTGGTTAACAGGAAAAAAACTTCCAAGCCTTTCATCTTTCCTCTTTAGCTATGAAGCTATTCATTATTGGGATCACACAGGTAATTGTGATTAATAGTATATCAATCCCATGAAATTAATTTTTCAAGGTTGCTGTGAAAAATTATCTTCTTCCATTTCTAGCCACCCTAAATCTTCCACCTTTAAAACAATCTGCTACCTCTAAATTTTGTCAAATTTAACCCTCTTGTGTCTTAATAAAATCCAGCCTTGCCCTGGCTGGTTTGGCTCAGTGGATAGAGCTTCGACCTGCGGACTGAAAGGTCCTGGGTTCGATTCCAGTCAAGGGCACATGCCCCTGTTGTGGGCTCAATCCCCAGTAGGGGCGTGCAGGAGGCAGCTGATCAATGATTCTCTCATCATTGATGTTTCTATCTCTCTCTCCCTCTCCCTTCCTTTCTGAAATCAATAAAAAATATATATATTTTAAATCCAGCCTTAAATATAAAAAAGAATGAATGAAGCAATGATCTCTTTTAATTTTCTACTGAAATATAATACACATATAAAAAAACACAACAGAGTAGAGAATTTTCATGAACTGAACACACCAATATGATCAAGATTCAGAAATAACTTCAACTGCACTAAGCAACTCACTCTGGATCTCCAATGCACTCTTTACTAGATCTTATGAGTCTATCACATGGAATGTAACCTTTTGGGTACAGTCACATTCAATTATGTGAATATAAGTTTTCATCCAAATGTACAAAAAATCGTTTAACAAATATCAAAGGATTGTTGGTCTCAATGAGGTGCAGCCAATGTAACCACTAGATTCCTCTGCTTGTTGTCAGTCAAAATATTTAAAGAATTCTGATCCTTGGGACCCAAGACAACTTCCTTCAAACATGCCACAACATTTAAAAATGTAAGGAAGGCCCTGGCCTGTGTGCCAAACGGTTAGTGTCGGTCCGCTCACTGAAGGGTTCAGGTTCGATTCCTGGTCTAGGGCGTGCACCTGGGTTGCAGGTTCTATTCCTGGTACCCCAGGGTGTGTGCGAAAGGCAACCAATTGATATGTCTCTCTCACATCGATGTTTCTCTCTCTCCCTCCCCCCCACTCTCTCTAAAACTCAATGGGACAGTATCCTCGGGTGAGGATTGGCCAAAACAAACAAACAAACAATAGTCATCATTAGAGAATGCCAGCCAAGGGAGAAAACAGGACAAACGGGATTGAAGCGATGGTGGCAGCACGAACAGCCGCGTTGCCCATTCTGTTTGCAGTGGGAAGCAGGGGTCCGGGTGGAAAGCGATGGGCGTGGCTATGCACACCCCGCTTTTCTCACCCCATTATGATACGGACATGCCTCAGAGCCCCACAGCTCAGCTCTCTCCGGAGGCCGTCCTGAGGAAGGACATGAATCTTCTTCCCAAACTGCGCGGCCCCCGGAGACGCCATGAGGACAGAGAAGCGGGTTCGTGCTGCAGGTTCCTGGGCTCCGCTGGGTCCTGGGTCTGAGCCCCTCACAAATGCTCCGCCTGTCTGTGCGGGGGACATGCCACCCAGAAGACCTGAGGCCCCAGGTAATCCCCCCCTCCCTCACTGAGCAGCCCCAGGGATCTGTGTGGATGTCCGAGACTGTGAAGACCCCATTTCCTGCAGGTGCGGGTGCAGCTGTGCGATGCGTCTCTCTCACATCGATGTTTCTCTCTGTCTCTCGCCCTGCCTTCCATTCTCCCTAAAAATCAATGGGAAAAATATCCCCTGGTGAGAATTTTTTTCAAAAGCAACAAACTAACAAAACAAAAAACTCATAGATACAGAAAACAGAACGGCGATTACCAGAGTGGAAGAGGGTGAGAGAAGAGTGACAGGGGGAAGGGGTCAAACACCCGGGATGAAAGGGGACTAGACTCGGGGGGTGAGCGCACACAGCGCGCAGGCGCCGTAGGATAGGAATGCGCACCTGAAGTGTGCACCTTGTTAACCAGGTTACCCAGTGCATTTAGTGAAAAAGTCGAAGTAACACGCACAGGCAGCTTCTAGCCTGACTGCAGGGGGCAGTGCGAGCACAGATGGGCAAAGGAGCAATTTCAGTACAAACTGTTTAATTTCAGGGTTAAGGTGAGTACAAGATGTCACAGGTGGACGAAAGGGTCACAGCCATTTAAAAAAAATTAGATAATTGATAGAGATAGATGATAGATAGATAGATAGATAGATAGATAGATAGATGACAGATTGATGGTAGATGGTAGATAGATAGAGATAGATGATAGGTAGAGATAGAGGTAGAGATAGAGATAGAGACAGAGACAGAGACAGACAAGGTAGAGATAGAGAGAGAGATATCTGTTTCTTAAATTATTTCTTTGAATGGAATTGTAATCCACTAACCCACAGGGGTACAGTGAGTAGACTCAGGTCCTACCTGAACGAATTCAGAACCTCCAGTCAATTCGTCCCAAGCCACTACTTGGTTGAAACCCCTCGGCGTCCCGTACACCATCCAGAGGACGTGATAGGTTAACCGGACGTGCACAGCCGTATCCTTCCACGTCGGCTCATTGCCACCTCATGACATCTCTGGGGTCGGGGACACATGGGACACACAATGCAGAGTCCAGTCAGGAAGCCGTTCTCGCCTCCTGTGACGTTGCTGCCCGCCCTCCGAGGCGCCTGTTTCGTTCTTGGTGTGTGAGACCAGCTTTGACGGTGGTGGTGGGCAAAGACAACGAGAAGGGGGAGACCCACCTTCTGCCAGGAGGCAGCTCCTCCGTGGCCTCCGCTCCGGCCCGCTGGTCGGGTCACGAAAGTGAGCTGCCCTCTGCGACCCTCCAGCGGACCCCGAAATTGCCGAGGGCTAAACCACAGTTGGCACTTCTTCCCTTCAGGCCCCCCAGGCCTGTGGTTCTCACCGTGGGGTGACGGGCAGCAGCACGCACACCGCCAGCCGCCCGGACAGCAGGGCCATGAGCATGAGCCAACCAGCAACTTAGTAACGACCCAGAGCGGGTCTGGGTCAGTGGCCAGATGGACGTCCGATGAAAACCTCACTGCGAATGGTGATCACATCGAGAAAGGGTGCAGGTGGCAGAGCCGGGGTGTTCAGAGCAGAACAACATGACCTGGGTGACGGCAGAGAAGTGGGTGACGGCAGAGCCCTGGTGACGGCAGAGCCCTGGTGACGGCAGAGCCGTGGGTGACGGCAGAGCCCTGGGTGACGGCAGAGCCGTGGGTGACGGCAGAGCCCCTGGGTGACGGCAGAGCCGTGGGTGACGGCAGAGCCCTGGGTGACGGCAGAGCCGTGGGTGACGGCAGAGCCGTGGTGACGGCAGAGCCGTGGTGACGGCAGAGCCCTGGGTGATGGCAGAGCCATGGGTGACGGCAGAGCCATGGGTGACGGCAGAGCCGTGGTGACGGCAGAGCTGTGGCGACTGCAGGAAGCACAGAGGCCGCCAGCGCATCGCCCACTGGTAAGAGCACTGATGGCTACTTGAATCCCGTATCTTCCCGCCCAGAGTCCAGCCTCTGCTACCCTGACAGAGAAAGGCACTGGCGAGCCGTCTTTATGTTTCCTTCCCGGGGAGAGCAAAGGGAACAGCGAGAAGGGAAACACCTGAGGAGGGACGGGGGACGCCGCCCAGGGAGGGACCCTCCATGGGAACCAGTGCCGCGGGGTTTCCCCTGGCTCCGTGGAGAGAACTCCACGAGAAAGACGGGTTGGAAAGGATCTTGAATTGTTGCCACTGTCACAGGGTCAGGTGACCCCTGGGGAGGGAACCGTTTCAAGCTGGAGCCTAGAAGGAGGAATGCGGCTCCCCTCTGACAGGGGGCTTAGAATCGACAGATGGAGCATCTGAAGTAACCTGAAAAGTGATCACATTTTTCTCAATCTCAGAACACAGGTACTCATGTGAACAGGGGGTTAAGTCTTTCTTAAGTTTCCTCTTCAAGGCCTGTGCCAAGCGATTAAGGAGATGACACAGCTGTGAGTCTAGCAAGCAGAACCGACAAGCATGGTCAGGCCGACACACCAGGAGTCAAAACACCATCCCATCAACATCATCTCCTCAACACCAACTCATCGCGTGATGACTAAGGACCAATGGCTGACGTCTGTTCCCAGCCTCACCCTAGCCCAGTGGTCGGCAAACTGCGGCTCGAGAGCCACACGCGGCTCTTTGGCCCCTTGAGTGTGGCTCTTCCACAAAATACCGACTTCTGCGCATGGGCCACGAAGTTTCAATCGCACTGTACATGCGCACTCGTACATGGTATTTTGTGGAAGAGCCACACTAAAGGGGCCAAAGAGCTGCATGTGGCTCTCGAGCCGCAGTTTGCCTATGCCTGCCCTAGCCCCTTCCCCTTTATAGTCTGCCCCCTGCACCTGCTGTAGGACAGGATTTGATGCTTGTAAGCGCCCTGTCTTCTTGTTGGCTGACCTTCTCAATCAACGCCTTATGGGATTCGACCCCGCCTTCGTTATTGGACACAGCGACAGGCAGCCCGAGCCACCCAGAGGTTTCCCAGCAACCCGTCTCCGATAAACACCGCCCAAATCTCCCATCATGATACCATCAAAGGGAGATCCCGTGGGACCGAAATAGATCAGGAGTGACCTGTTACCCGCCCCCATACGCAATGAATGAGTTTGGGACGGTTCCTAGTAATAAATATTTATTCATTAAAGCAGCTGAATGAATAGGAAAACACGAAAAGTAAGAACACAAGAAAACAACTAGATGCAGGCTGTACTTTCAGAAAAGGTGCATATAATTTAATCAGTCCTTGTAAGGAGAGGGCTTGCAAGGAGACATCAGCCGCTGGCTCGGACGGGACGAGGCCACTACCTCGCCTGGGGCACGCCTGTGCTGGTGGGCTGCTGGGCTCCCGTGGGCTTGGTCTGGTTCATGTTGATTCTCTTGGACTTGTCCATGGTTTCCACCGCCTTCTTCACCCAGTCGATTTGAGGGTCGGCACAGAGTTTGAGGCCACGTTTGGTAATGAATCTGCGATGTAAGGAAAAGGCAGACAAAGTGAGCCACGTCCCAAGTCTGGGCCAGGAGTGCAGATCAGACCAAGTGTAAGAGCTCTGCAGACATTCCTGGACGGAACAGGCTTTCGGACCCGAGCCGTTAGTGCAAAGCTTTCTTCTACAACCTGTTTTAACACAAAGGAGACGTGTCTCCAGGTGACACCCAACCCCAGGCTCCTTTCTCAGCAGAGGCACCAAATGTTGTAGCTACACTGGGCCTGTGAGGTCATCTGGTCCAATGACCACACACCAGCACCTTCCTTTTCAAATCTAAATGCACTCATCCCGTTTTCTGCACAAAAGGTGCTTTCCTTATCTTAATTTCTGTGAGCAAAGTTGTAGTTACTATGTGCTGGGAAGAGCTGCTATTCTGAAAACGAGATCCTGGGACAATCTAGGCCAGTTTTTGACTCATTGTCTGGAGGTATGGCAACTGGTCAACACGGCACCCACGTTCCCACACTCCACACGAAGGGGAGGGGCCCGGAGGGTTTCAGCTGAGGGCAGCTATGCGGTCAAACTCCCTAAACTTGACCCTCAGGACTGAGCACAGTCTTCCTCCAGGTGTGCTCAGTCTCCTGCTGACACTAACTCAGAAAGGAGGAGGCTAATCGTCACCTGGTTGCCACCTTTTGGTGACAATCACGCTGTGGGCTGCGAAGGGCAAGGTGAACATGGGAGACCAGGGGCTGCTGGCTCAGGGGAGGGCTCCGCCCACGGGGACCTGCTTCCCTGAGGCGGATTTCCACGGCCTGGCCCGTCCCGCCCAGCTCGGGGAGGCACTCACATGACTGCCTTCATGGGCCCCTCCTTGATGGTGTAGGTCTTGATTCTGCTCACGGGCAGCCGCCGGGTCGTCATACTCACACAGATTCGCTGATCCAGGATCTCACTCCCCACACCTGGTGAAGAAAGACAAAGACACACTGTAACTTCCACCAAGAACACAACGGAGAGAGGTGTGTGAGGAGATGGTGGAGGAGGCGCCATTGAATAGCGGCGACAGCTTGGTTTTGTTCTCGTTTCAATGGCGAGATGTGAGCCACGGAAAGGAAGTGGTTCATCAAGTATCTTCCTCAGCAGACATGGCCCACGGGGAGCTGAACGTTTCAGTTTAAGAACCACCTCACCTGGCAGAGGGGAGGGGCCCGGGAGGGTTAATAACACTCAGGTTTGGGGAACTCCCATCTCGGTTTCTAGGTGCTGGTTTTCTCCTCAGCTGAAGAGCCTGGTGTGTGTGGCCCAGAGAGCTATTCAGCTACAAAGCACCTTAAGTAGCAGCAGAGGCTTTTATTTTTAAATATATTTGTGTTGATTTCAGAGAGGAAGGGAGAGGGAAAGAGAGAGAAACATCAATGATGAGAGAGGATCACTGATTGACTGCCTCCTGCATGTTCCCTGCTGAGGATCGAGACCACAACCCAGACATGTGCCCTTGACCGGAATCAAACCTGGGAGCCTTCAGTCCCCAGGCCAACGCTTTATCCACTGAGCCAAACCAGCTGGGGCCAGCCAAACCTTTCCTTTTAATATGAACTAAACAAAAGGTGTTTGCTGACCTTGCCCTCTTCATCTCTCCTCTCCATCATGTCCTATCCGGTCTCGGAACCAGTGGAGGGGAGTCTGCGTTTGCTCCCTGTTTCTCTCACAACTTAAGGAACAACATTTCCTTGGGAAATATCCAACATGGGCCCCCCAGGCCCAGTGAGTCCAATGGCTTCTAAGTCCCCAAAGCTCCTCCTCCCTCCCGGCCGTGCCTGCGTGTCTGTGGGGTCGGGCGAGCCGGCACCTTCGGCAGAGCTGCGTCAGGACGCAGGCTGCCTCCCCTGGTTGTGCAGCAGCAGCTCAGCCCAGGGCGCAAGGAGGAAACGGGAATCTGGCCAGTGTCTGCAGTCCCCTCCACTCTCACAGCGTCTTCCCCACCCACACCTGGGTCCCCACAAATGGCACAGCCACTGTGTAGCAAAATGCCAGCATATATATATATATTTCAGAGAGGAAGGGAGAGGGAGAGAGAGATAGAAACATCAATGATGAGAGAGAATCATCGATTGACTGCCTCCTGCACACCCACCAGTGGAGATGAGCCTGCAACCTGGGCATGTGCCCGGACCGGTCATCGAACCTCGACCTCCTGGTTCATAGGTCGAAGCTCAACCACTGAGCCACACCGGCCAGGCCTTAATCTCCTCAATCGTTTTTATTCTGCTTACAATTTCAGGGAGGTTCAGACGTTGCCACCTCTGTCCATGGACACCCTTGGGGATCCACGATCGGGCTCCGATATTCTAGTCTAAGTAGTAAGTCTACAGACGAGGAGGTCGAGAGGAGAGTTACACCCAAGGGGTAGTCTCTCTTGCTCCAGAGCCACAGGAAAACTAAACTCCAAGCAGCTGGAAAAAATAACCCTTAAGGAAATATGGGCAGGACACCCAGGCCAGGCTCAGCATCTCTGAGCCTCATCCGCTGTCTCTTGCGGGTTGTTTGATTGTGTAGAAGGCATTGATCTATTTGCTACCACTTATCAGACGACCTCTCATAAGCTCAAGAATTTATCATAAGTGGGAACAACATCAGTCATCCTAAATTCTCCCACCTTCTCGAAGGCAACACTGATTTCTCGTAGGAAGGTGTAAGCTTCCAGTCTAGTTTTTAAGCAGAAAACACTGCCTGGTTTCAGAACACACACCCGCTAGCTCATCCCCACATTGTGACTGAACTCTCAAAACTTTTGAGAATTTATCTAGCCCGGTATCACCTGGGCAAAGCTACAAAGGCATGTACCGTCGTCACCACCGTCCCACCACTACATCCACCCAAGAGGAAATCCAGGAAGCGGCCCTAAGATTTAGTTCATTGCGATCCCAGGTGAGATCTGTTACTGTCGTCAACCTACAGATGACGGCGTGTGGGCCCAGAGAGATGGAGAGATTTACCCCAAATCCCCCACGAGGAGCTTGGCCCAGAGTCTCCCCAGGCTCTGTCTTTGGAATCCACGAGGCCTCCTCCACTCACAATTCTCATTCCCACTTTGCTCCGGGGTAGCGGGGCACTCCAGGCCACACCGAGTCCAAACTAAAACCTGGGCCCCGCCCGCACCTGCCCCTGCTCTGCGGACAGCCCTGGACTCACCTTCCACATCTCGGGCCACGAGGCAGCAGACCCCGAGCAGGGCGAGGAGCAGAGGCTTCATGCTGAGTGCGCTGAGCGAGCAGAACCGGAGGATGAGCCTGGGCTGCTCACGGGTCTCTTTTATCCCCGATGGTCAGCGCTTCCTGTGGAGGGAGGGGCTTCCAGGTGGGTGTGCAATCGTGGAAAGTATTGGCTGTGCTGAGGCTTCTCTGAAAGTTCCCCTGCTCACACCCCCACCCTGTGGCCTTTCCTTTTCACCTGTGGTTAACGTGTCAATGAAAGCAAATGCGCGCTTAAAACAAAGGCGGCTGCCGCACCTCCTGCCACCAGCCTCGACTCAGATCTTCCGCTGCTCAGCGCGGCCTGCCCGGCGTGTCACTGTCCCCAGCGTGCGGACAGCGTAAAGGAAAGGTGGTCGCTGTGGTCCGGCTTTCCCACCTGCCTCGCGGGACACGCTGTGACATGGGCTTCCGCCATCCACCGGAGGGGGGGACACGGCTGCCCCTCGGAGCTCCTCACTCCTCTGCCTTCTCTTTCTCCTCACTCCCCCCGGCCCCTGTTCCAGTGGCCCCACTTCTTCACCCCACCCTCCCAGGTGCTCAGGGACATTTCAGCGATGCACCTCCCTTTATGGCAACTTAGTATCCACCTTTTTAGAAGCTTCCGAAAAGTTGTCCTGGCATGAACATTATTTTGGAGAAAGAGAGAACAAAGTTGACTTTACCATTCTGACAGTTTTCATTCTTCATGTTTTCTGCAGAGTCTCTATTGGTGTCCATATGCTTGCATAGTTGCAACAATTATAAATACTAGTTTACCACCAATGTAACTGTCTGCCATGTTTCTATCACAGACACTGAAACACTCCCTTTTAGCTTGTTGCTGTAGATCCCATCTCTACGGTAGAGTTTCACTCAGGACACGGAGTCATTTCCCGTTAACAACAGGACTAGGATACTGAGCACAACCACAGGCTCCTCTCCACAGCCTCCCGGACGGTGCGGCGGTTTCAACGCGCAATGCCTCCAGCCGGGCTTGAGAATCGGCACTCAAGTCATCCTTGTTTTTGTCTTATCTTGTTTTACACCGGTGTCTATAAGATGTACTACTTAATTACACGTGTAGCTAAAAGTGTCCCATTACTATTAGGGATATGAAAATAAATTCCAATATTTCCCTGAAAGGACAGTTAATGGCTGAGACATTGCTCATTAATGGAATTTCATTCCAGCCAGACTTCCTTCTGCACCCAGAGCAGCTTGTCAGTTCTCCCTCCCAGACACAGCTCCCTTGACATGGGTGATGTCTCTCTTCCCTCCACGTTCCAAGTACAGAGTCACCTTAGCCGCGCTGCTCATGCACCCGCACGCTGTTCCCAGCCCGGTGCTGAGTATACCTGCTGATCGCCCTTCAATGCGTCTCCTCCCCTCTCCACGCTGCTCCAGGCAGGCCCGCATCACCCCTTGCTGGGACCAGTGCAGGAGACCAACTGGCGTCCCGTTCCCAGGTCGCCTCCCTTTCCGATCTGTTCTCCAAACATCGCCAGGAGTCGCTCCCCAGCCTTAATTGAGGAATGTTGTTTCCCAGCTGGGAGCCTCTTTGTTCGCTCCCCTTGTCCACGGTTTCATTCCAGTCTCTCATTGTCAGACACCAGGCTGTTCAAGAGCTGACACTGCCTGGCCTTTCAGACTCACTCAGCCCCCACCCACCCACCTGCTCCCAAGCCTCTACCTTAACAGATGTGTGTGCAGTCAACCAGACGTGCCGTCCTCTTTCCTACTCCCACGTGTTGCTTCCTTCGCCTCAAAGGCCATCCCAGCTCCCGACATAACTGCAAACTGCTCCACTTCCCACGAGCTTCCCGAATCCTCCAGATACAATGAAGCCGTGCCATCCTCTGTCCCCAGGGCACCTGGTCTCACCACTGTCCTGTCACTAACTCATCCGATTCCCCCCTGGATTTCATTCCCGAGTCGCCCACCGAACGGCACCTGCTGAGCGGGCAGCGTGCCCGCCTCTCCCGGTCCCAGCACGAACAGAGGTCTGCTATGGAGTCGTCACTCCCCAGGCCATTTCTGAATAAGCGAATTCTTCCTAAAGGACCAACACATGGTGACTGAACCAGTGGTTCTCAACCTTCTAGCCCTTTAAATACAGTTCCTCATGTTGTGACCCAACCATAAAATTATTTTCATTGCTACTTTATAACTGTAATGTTGCTACTGTTATGAATCGTAATGTAAATATCTGATATGCAGGATGGTCTTAGGCGACCCCTGTGAAAGGGACGTTCGACCGCCAAAGGGGTCAAAACCCACAGGTTGAGAACCGCTGGACTGAACATTAAGTGAAGGGTGAACATCTACAAACATAAGCCCCAGAACTGTGCCTGTGGCTCTCCCTTATTTTTTCAATCAAATTGATGATCTGATCAGTGGCTCCTTTTTATTTGGCATCTTGAGATACAATTTCTTCCACCCTTAGGAGGAATGACTCACTTTCGGTTTTTCAGAGCATGACTAGAGTCTGGTGGAGAAGAATTAAGTCAGAGACCAGAAAGCAGAAACCCACTTCAAAATAGGCATAGCCGGCTAATGTGTGGACACGGGCTGACAATAACTGGTTGAAGATATTAGTCAGAACAATTTCTCCCATCCCTGACTCCTCTCTTTCTCTTACAAGCCACATCCAACCGGTCAGCAAACACCCTTGGCTTTCTGTCCTCAAATAGAACCTACAGTCTTCTCACCTCTGCAACAGGTCCAACTGCAAGCCCCCTCCCCCCACCCCCTCACCTGAGTGAGCAGATTCCTGCCACAGCCTCTCCTGGCTTCCTGCTCCATCCTCGCCCTCTGTGGCCAGCTTACCAACCTGCCAAGGAGACTGTTTCAACTGTAAGTCATAGCGTGTCTCTTCTCTGCTCAAAATCTTTCAATACCTCCCCACTTTCATGTATTAAATCCAAAGTCCCCCCTCTGGCTTATTAAGATACTAGAGGCCCGATGCACAAAAATTTGTGCAAGAGTAGGCCTTCCTTCCCCCGGCTGCGGGCACCGGCTTCCCTCCGGCACCCGGAACCTGGCTGCTTCCCTCCGGCCCCAGCTTCATCAGGAAGGACGTCCAGAATGACATCCGGAAGACATCCGGTCTAATTAGCATATGACCCTTTTATTATTAGAGATTATTGACATAAAACATTGTGTAAGTTTAAGGAGTTCGACATTATCATTTGATACATGTATATTTTGCAAAACTACTAACACAATGAGGTTAATTAATACCTCCATCATCTCACATAAGTGCCTCTTTGTGTGTGTGGTGAGGACAGTTAAGATCTCCTCTCTTAGTAACCTTCACATGCATAACACAGGACTTACTGCTCCCCAGAAACTACTCATCCTATAACTATTCCTCTCACATTAGCCGATTGACCAACATCTCCCCACTCTTCCCCTCCCCAAGCCCTGACAACTTCCATTCTCTCTAGATAATGAGTTTCACTTCAGTAGATTCTACATCTGGGATCCCACACACTGTGTGTCTTTCTCTGCCTTAATTCACTTAGCATAATGCCCTCAAGGTCCATCCATATTTCATAAATGGCAGAATTTCCTTATATTTTTAATCCTCACCCGAGGACATGTTTTTATTGATTTTAGAGAGATAGAGGACCAGAGGATGAGAGAGAAACTTTGGTTTGAGAAACATCGATTGGTTGCCTCCCATAGTGCCCCGATCAGGGATCGAACCCACCACCCTTTGGGGTCTGGGACAATGACCACCGGCCAGGCTCTTTCTTTTTATTGAATGAAATTCCACTGTACATATACACCACAGTTTCCTACTCATCAGTCGATGGGCCTTCAGGTTGTTTCCATGTCTTGGCCGTGGTGACTAGTGTTCAATGAGCAGGAAGTGCTGATATCTCAGGACAGTGACTTCATGTCCTTCGCACACGTGCCCAGGAGAACTGCTGGGTCATAGTTCTGTTTTCCTAGTGGCTGCACCAAAGTACATTCCCCACAACAGTGCCCAAGGGTGTCCTTTTCTCCACCTACTTGCCAACACTTGTCTCTTGCCTGCTTGGTAACAGCCTTTCTAACAGCTGTGAGATGTTATCTCCCTGTGGTTTGATTTTCATTTTGCTCCTGATTAATGATGCTGAATGCCTTTCATTACTGTTGGCCACTGTGGAAATGCCTATTCGGGTCCTCTGACTGTTTTTACTGGATTGTTGTTGTCGTTTTGCTATTAATGTTATATATTAAAATTATATAAATAGCCCTAGCCGGTTTGGCTCAGTGGGTAGAGCATCGGCCTGGGGACTGAAGGATCCTGGGTTCGATTCCAGTCAAGGTCATATGCTCAGGATGTGGGCTCGATCCCCAGTAGGAGGTGTGCAGGAGGCAGCTGATCAATGATTCGCTCTCATCATTGATGTTTCTCTCTCTCCCTCTCCCTTCCTCTCTGAAATCAATAATAATAAAAATAGTTAAAATAAATAAATATAATCATTTTTAAAATAAAAATATATAAATAAGTACATATATATTTATTTATTTATTAATCCTTACCTGAGGATATGTTTAGAGAGAGGAAGGAAGGGGAGAGAGAGAGAGACAGAGAGAGAAACATTGATTGGTTGCCTCCCGTACACACCCTGACCATGGATCAAACCTGCAACATTTTGGGTGTACAGGACGATGCTCCAACCAACAGAGCCACCGGCCAGGGCCCTTGTATATTTTTTATGTTAACCCCTCATCAGAGAGATGGCTTATACATATCTCCTCCCAACCCGTGGGTCGTTTGCTCATTTTGTTGATTGCTTCCTTTATTGGGCAGAAGCTTTTGAGTTTGATGAAGTCCCACTTATTTATTTTTTCTTTGCTGCCTGTGCTTTTGGCGTCATATCTAACATATCCTCTCCAGGACCAATATCAAGGAGCTTTTTCTCTGTTTTCCTCTAGGAGGGTCATGGTACCAGGTCTTACATTTAAGTCTTTAGTCCATTTTGCGCAAATTGTTGTGGGTGGTTTAAGACAGGGGTGAACACAGCGGTGTCCAAACTAGACTGCCTTGGACAAGAGAGGTAGGACATTTTGGTGGGGAATCAAGCAGTGGAGCCAGAGAGCTGGACGCTACGTGGAATCCTGTCGGGTTGTACATTTTTCAGTTGAATCCCCAGCCTGGGACAAATCTGGGTTCTGTGGTACTTTTCTCCACATTACTACTGTGCGTCTACTTGCCTTCCAATAAGGTGCGTAACTGTACATCCTGTCTGTCTCACAGTTTAAAAAAAAATCTAGTTTGATGCTGTTTAGTTCCAGAAACGGCTCATAATGAATGGCTTAACTTTTACATTATAGTTGTTTGTTTTCTTCCTTTCACATCAGATACAGGGCAAAGAGAATTATTTTTTTCTCCAAAAAACAAGAATTATATATGGGACGGGGCTGCGGGGGGAAGCTATTTCACTGACATGGACTTTGAGTAATAATGGCCAAACTTATAAAATTATATTTAGTAATTTGAACCACTGGTTTTTTAAATTAGTGAATTCCTATGAACTATGCTAGTAGATATTATCTATAACTGACAGATATTATTAATAATAAGTTAATGTTACTGGTGCAGCCTAGGATCAGCACAACACCCCTGTCTCCTTTTCTAAATAAAGTTTTATTGGAACACATTCATGCCCGTTTGCTTACATGTCAGTGAGGGCTCCTTGCACATGCAGCAGCAGGGCTGATGGGTTGCACCGTCTTCAAAGCCTAAACTACTTGGCACGTGGCCCCTGACAGGCAGTTTGCCGACCCCGGGGTCCATCCTGATTAGTGTACAATATTGAAACCAGTTACGTTCAACAGGATATCAACTATGTGAAACAGGCAGGGAGAGAGGAGAAAGGCTGAAGTACAGCAAATGTCTACAGGAATTCCCCCAGGAAGCTATCAAGTTCATGGTCGGGCCAGCAGAGCGAGCAGGAAGTCTAGCAAGCGCTGGCTTCTGACCTTCCAGGCTCCTATAGCTGCACTTGGAGCCGGTTTATTCACTCTTTGCTAGTGAAAGTACGTGGTCTTAGCAGGCAGGCCCTTTCTCATGAGGTGGGTTTGTACTCACCTTTGTTCCTTGATAAAGATACACAGCCACCAAAAAAAGAATTCAAAGAAATGTCTAAAATGGTTTGTGGTTTTCAAAAGGTTAAAACCACTGCTCTGTACTGCGTAGCGAGTATCTATAGCTCAGGGCCAGGGAGCCTCGGGCCAGGCACAGAGGAAATGGCACAGGGCGACCACTCGCAGCTGCTTAAAAATGGCCTTAACCAAGGCTGCCTCGCTCACTCTCCCCAGATCCATGGGGACTCGGAGCAGGACCGGAACCGGCCATAGAGTCGGCGTAACCAGCTCTCCAGGGAAGTTTGGGTACAAAGAAGAAAGATGCCTGGTCTCTATGGGGCCAAGGCGATCACTTGGCCAAAAAATTACAATCAGTGAGTAGAGGAGTATTTTGGGGGGTGGTTTTTCAGGAAGTTGACTTTTGGGGCCACATCGTCTGCCACAAACGAAATCCTCTGTGGCACAGAACTCAAGGCACTCCTGGATTTCCTAAACCAGACATGGTTGGTCAGACTCCGGCTGCCTGGGAGGAGGGGGTGCTGGCCAGCACCCGAGCCTGACCTCAGCGGCCTGCAGCCTCCCAGAGCCCTTTCTGGAGGAGACACACACTGTCACAGACACCCTGAGCTGTGCGTCACCCACGGGTCCTCATCCCTCCTCACCCTGCAGCTGCCACATGAGGGAAGCTGAAGATCGCCCACCTCCCAGACCTCAGGACGAGAACAGGACCTGCACGCGTCCAGACCCATGCGTGGCGGTGTTGTAATCCAAAGACAGACACCAAAGTGTCACAAAGACCTGCCAGTGGGGCCTCGTCTGCCGGGGACGCTAGTGCACAGCAGCAACATGTGGTTTCATTCGAAGTTATGGTTTTATTTTTATGAATAATTCGGATGGATCTTTTTGGAGTCAGCCAAACCATGAGTCTCTGCTTTCCCACACCTGGGCTCCTCCCCACACCGGAAATCCAGGAGGAAGACACACGCACGTCACGAGACACCTTTGACCTAAAGCTGGCAGACATGACCTTCCCAATGAAAGGTCAATCACAAACACAAGACCTCTTCAGGGGGACAGTCAGTGCAGAGTGTTACAGACTACCTGGGCCCCTGATGGGCCAAAACAATTTTTTATTTTATTCCCTATTGAAAATTTACCCCAATATGTTTTTTTCCTGAATCTTTGATGACACATTCAGTCTATGTATTTAGCAAGGGTGCTAACGCCATTACTCAGAACCTGGGAGGATTCTGAGTGCGTGCCTCACCCTGAAGGGCGTGCGGTGCTAGACGGAGCCTGAACGGTCCCAAAGGTGCCCGTGGAGACAATCCGACGAAACGCTGTCTCATCAGAGGCCTGTCCTGGCCACTCCTCCACCCTGGGCACTGCTTTATGTGAACTCCGAGCTCTTATCATCATCCCGCCCGATATACTGTCTGTAATCTGCACATTGTTCTCCTCTCTCCATTAGAATATAACACCTGGAAGAGCTGAGACCATTTCATGACTGAACCCTCAGCATCACGTATAGTGTAGGGACTCAATAAATATTTATTGAGCAAATAAATGAAAGTGAACTCATTTTCTTCTTTCTTCTAGGAACTAAAAACAGAAGAGCTCCTCAGTTTAACTTGGAGCTAAATTGTTTACACAGAGATTGTCCTAGTAGGACAAACAATATAAAGGGAGGAAAGTTAAAAGATGTGGGAACTAGAATAGACCTTAAAAATTATCTAGCCCAGGGGTGGGCAACCTTTTTGTGAGTGTGTGCCAAAACCAGCAAAATCTCTGACTCAAAATTCTTCTGCTTGCCAACCCTAATTTTCTGAGAACATGTTACGCCTACTTGATATCTCTTAAGGTGTACGTATGTGAAGAACCTTGAAGAAATAATAAAATTCATTCGAGTGACAAAAACACAGCATATGATGATGAAAAATACATTTATTTTTTAATGTATACATGTACACTGATAGTCCGACAGAAAACTTTATGACTCCGTTTGATATTATCAGTGGGACTTTTGCTGCTGCATCACTGATGACAGAGATTTTACATCAGGTTTATATTTCGTGACCTTCAGAGATATGCACGAGCTACTACTTTCATCCGTCAGGCTACTCCTATTACCAGACTTAACAAAATTCATCACTGAGAACAAAGATTCACAAGCGTATGTAGATGAAACCAAAACACTGGTCGGATCTAGGAAGGCAGGGAGAGTTAAGGCAGAGGCATAGAAATTGCTCTTCCCCTCTCTCATCAATCCATGTCTATGGTCTTTGAGATAACTTGTTATGTAAAATTATTTGTTTATGTAAGATGCACCTACACTAAATTTATCTGAAAAATAAAAAAGTCGATATTAAGAAAAAAATTGTAAATGGAAGATTATAAGAGAGGGTTTCGTGTGCCAGCAAAAGTTACTGGCCTGCCATGTTTGGCACGCGTGCCAGGAGTTGCCACCTCCGATCTAGCCAATCCACCATAGTTTCAATAACACGAGGAGACTTAGGCCTGTTCTGTCAGTTGCCTCCGCAGGGCTCTGAGGTCAGAAGAAAGACCACCCCCCACAAAAAGACAGAGCTACGCACATGGGGGAGAGACTAATGCATTTGCTGGTTTGCTCTTCCAACTGCAGGAACCAGAGCTCACGTGAGGAAAGGGGAGGTGACGGGCTCAGAGGTGGCCACCCGTCTGCACCCTAATCCCCACCCGTCGCCTGCAGGGCTCCTTTCCTGCCGATTTTATTAGTAGCTCAGTGCCTCTGGCCAAGACAGGCCTCAAAGTAAAACTAATGACTAACAGCAGTGTGATCTGGGACACCCACAGGACTCTACTCATCTACTTCCTGCCATTCTGTACATGACATTATTGGAGTAACTTTTAAAAAACTCAAAGGGTTGGTCAGCCTCTTCCTTTTAAGACCTGCATTGAATGCCCGCGGTTTCCTCTTGCATTTCCTTGCTGCCTCGCTGGGTTTGCGACTTACCCTCCCGGTCTTCACGACCACGATTCTTTCCCGTTGGGTCTCAGCCCGTCTACAGTGATAGGTGTCGCCACGCCTGCCAATCTCCCTCCCAGAGCCAGCCCTGCTCTCTGTCCTGCTCCCTCTCCGTTTCCTCTTTCACAGGATTCCTGCTGCGGGAATCCCTCTCCATCCTGAATTCTCATTTCCTGTTGGAAGAGCCAAGTCCATTCATTTCTGAACTGACCACCCAAACCTCCCACTGTTGGGGTCCACGAATGATTGTCACATTTGAAAAGATATCTCCGGATATTCCTCAGCACCTGGAACCTGCCCGGGAAGCCAGAATGAACCTACTCGGCAATGACACTGGCATGACGGACGTGAGAGGCGTGTCACAGACGTGCTAGCCTTGCTCACGTGGTGCTTCACAGGTGAGTGCGAGCAACGCTGGCCTGTTGGTGAACAGTGCGGAGAAGTGAATGTTTCTAAAGCGGTTTGAAGAGACAGAGGCACTTTCGGCATTTCGGGCAGGAACCTCCTCCACAAAGAAAGAAAGACGTGCACACAGAGAAACTGCAGGAGCAGCTGCCAACGGAAAGGACACCCTCCTGCCCCTGGGCGGCGAGTGTGGATCCATCAAGGGGGCGTGAAGGGAGGTGGGGGAAGCCGTTTAAACCCCGATGCGGGTTTTATCCCCATCCGATGCGGGTTTTATCCCCATCTGATGCGGGTTTTATCCCTGTCCACGTTAGAGCCCACAGCGGTCCTTTGCCACGTGGGCGGCAGCTGGCAGCCCTCTCCCCAGGCCGGACTCTCTAACACAGCCGTCGCCAACTGGTGGTCCGTGAGGTCGGAAAGGCTGGCGACCGCTGCTCTAAAATGTACTGACAAAATGGAGTGAACAGCCTCCTTCCCGTGGCCATTGGGATCATGTTAATGGGGGAGCAGGGGGTCACCAAGGCCGCAAGAAGCGCCTTTGTATGGTTTCCCTACAGCCATGTCTTTAGGCACAGCCCCTGGAGCGGGCTGCTGGGCTCATTAAATCAGTGACACCCACTGGTGTCTCAGTGTCACCATCTGTGGGGAGAGCCAGGCTCCTCCCGGAAGCCACTGCGTATTGTCCGGATGAGGCAGCACACGCTCAGGGTCGAGGTGCCCACCAGCAGCGCTGAGAGGCGGGTTCCCACGCTGAGGGGGCGTCCATGCAGGCGGTCACGCCAGGCTGCTTCCTGACCAGCCCTCGCCCAGCACAGGCGCTCTCCCTGCCGCACAGTCTAACCCCTGTGGGTCCCTGTGGTTTATTGAAAGTAACCGAACGGCAGTGAACCTGCGTCACCAGCGGTGATGAGCACTTTCAAAGCCACGAGCTCTGAGACGCAGACCCCTCAGGCCCTGTACTTGCCCAGAGGCGCACTTCTCTCTCCACCCGCCTGCCCTCTCCAACGTCAGGGCTTCCGACCACTTTTCTCCCATTACCCTCTCCCTCCAGGCATCTGCAGCCCTGACTTCAGACACAGCGGGGCTATGCAAGTGGAGGTTAAGCTACCTGTTCCACTCAAAGATTTGCTTTTCAGAAGGGGACCCTGAAAAGACAAAGGGGGGCAGGCTGAGAATGAGCCCTCAGTAGGCATGGGAGTGGGTTCATGTTATTGGAGTGGGTACATGGCATGGGGGTGGGTATGTGGCATGGGAGGGGTATGTGTCATGGGAGTGGGTATGTGTTATGGGAGGGGTAAATGACATGGGAGGGGTACATGGCATGGGAGAGGTATGTGTCATGGGAGTGGGTATGTGGCATGGAACGGGGTACATGACATGGGAGGGGTATGTGTCATGGGAGGGGGTACATGACATGGGAGTGGGTATGTGTCATGGGAGTGGGTATGTGTTATGGGAGGGGTAAATGACATGGGAGAGGTACGTGTCATGGGAGAGGGAACAGGGCATGGGAGTGGGTATGTGTCATGGGAGTGGGGACAAGGCATGGGAGGGGGTACATGACATGGGAGTGGGTTCATGACATGGGAGGGTACGTGTCATGGGAGAGGGAACAGGGCATGGGAGTGGGTATGTGTCATGGGAGAGGGAACAGAGCATGGGAGTGGTATGTCAGGATCTAACCATTTGCTTTCACTTGAAACTCCTATACTTACATTCTCAGAAATGGAGCCGACCTAGAACAGGAAAGGAGCGTTTCCCTCATCCTTACTCTTCACTGCCAAGGAGGGGCAGCCAGGGCACACGGGGTCCCAGGGAAGTCACAAGGGCAGGGCATCCCTTCCCAACTCCCACGGGAGCACGTTGTCTCAGGGGCACCTGCCAAGACCGTATGTATTTCCATTGGAACATATATTAGAGGTTTATGATGAGAACATTTCTACAGAGGGTTTGTGCCCAAGGAGGTGATACCCTTGCCGACCACAGAACCCGAGTGTGAGTGAATTGTTCCTCATGCGCCAAAGGCTGGTTCAAATCCTGGGCGTGTCTGGATCAGAGCAGAAGAGCCTGGGGGGGCGGGGGGCGAAAGTCTCACCCTACTGGCCAGGATCCCCATTTTTTCTGGCTCTGCCTGACCAGGGGAGGGCGAGGGGAAGGAACGTCAAGGAAATCGACCTGCCCCCGTTAGGAGTTCCTCGCCCTGGAGGTGTTGGGGGAGCTGGCAGGGCTTACAGGAGGTGCTGCACTGTGGGGACATTTACCCTGTAGCCAGTGAAGATCGGGACGTCTACTCAAGTTGCAGAACCAAATGTATAGCTTCCGACCCCAGAACACCCAGGTTACACTATTTTAAATGTAATTTGATTTTGTTTATTTGTGGAATATCTACCTCCAAGAAGTAACACAGGGTGTCCCCCCAAAAAATGTGTATGTACTTTGAATGATTATAAAGTCCGTGTTTATTAACATACAATTCATTTTCAAAATCTACATGAATCTAGAGAATTGAATAATTTTGTTGTCAAAGCCTGTTTTCAAACTGATGACCGTTCTGGTCCAGACACTGCTGATAACACGAAGCAATGGAATCGCAAACATCAAGAATCACTTCGTTCAGTATTTGTGGGCCCTCAATTCGTCAACTGTTGCCAGTTTTGTACCGTAAACTTTATCTTTTATGTATCCCCATAAAAAAAATCTAGTGCAGTTTAGGATAAATTTTCTTTGTTCAAAACTTAGTCTGGCTTCACCCATTAATTCAAAACAGTTAAACCTGAAAAGGAGTGAACATTAAGTGAGCTGTCAGCTGTTAACGTGTGTACACATTTTGCGGGGGGGGGGGGGGCACCCGGTATCAGGGTGGCTACGGGCCAGCCAGACCGCTGCGGTTCACAGCCAGCTGATCACTTCGTGTCTCTGTGACCTTCAGCAAGTCACTCAATGCCCTCGCCTCTCTGTGCTTCAGCCTCCCTAGTTACATGAAATCAAAGTAATAATACTCGTTGCCTCGAGGGCTGTGGCAAGAATGAAATGTTAGCGCATGTGAGGTACTTAGGATTGCTCCTGGCGTCTATTAAGCACTAAATATACATAATAAGTGGAGTTATTAACAGAGTGTTAATATTGTGCAAAATCTCATGGACTGGGGAGTGAACGTTCTTAAAGGAGTATTTTCAAGTCATGTTACAGGAGGGGAATTGCCTACTGGAGGCAGCTATGGGAGAAGAAGAAAACCCTGGCTTTTGCTTAAATGGCCAGTCGACTGAGAGTTTTCCCTGATTTACCTGGACATTTCATCTTCCTTTTTGTTTTTCACTTTTTCGGATTTTGCATTTGAACCTGTAACACTGGGCAGGCGGACTGTGGCTACAGGCTTTGCTGCTTTTTGAATGGGGTCTTGAGTGCGTCTGGGGCAGGGACCGGCCTGCTGCTCTGCGGAGAACAGTCCTGGATCACACGGGCGTGAATTCCCTGGAGGTCTCCTCCACCCGGGCCGCCAGGTAAAGCACAGGGTGCCCAGCGACACCTGAATCTTGAATCAACAGCAAATAATTGTCAGTGTACGTGGGCCCTAGACATTGCTGAAACCCACTTATGCCAAAAACCACGTGCCGTTTATCTGAAGCTGAAATGCAACTGAGCATCCGGTTTTCTTTCCTAGATCGGGCAGCCCTGCTCCCCACGCGGAGCCGTGAAGCAGGGCGCGCCTTGGGCGTGGTTCTCAGCTGCTAGTGACCAAGGGGAGATCAGTTTCCTGGAGTTTGCCCCCCACCCACCATCCCACCAGCTGCCTTTCAGTGAGCGTGGAAGTGGGAGACCGGTGGCAAACAGCAAGAGGGAAGCTGGACCTTTTAGTAGGTCAAGTCCCTGGACCAAGCTGACCGGTGTCAGCCTCTTCCAATGGCCCGGCTCTCCCCTTCCCGTTCCGTCCCCTTTGTAGGCACAGCCCCACCTGGGTCACTAACTCCCCTGGGCCTGGAGCCCGGCTGTCCAGCACTACACACCTTGCAGCTGGGCCCATGTCCCAGAACAATGGGGGAAGTGCTGCCCCCACAGAAAACAGAGGAAGACACATCTGTCTCCCAACCACCTGGATGAGTCAAACTTAAATCAAGCGGATCCTTCTCCCTCGAAGGGTGAATCTAAAGACAAATCGAGTGGTTCAGGGACAGACGTTACTCACGGCACCGTGACAGCACCAGGGGCTGAGCAGTGAGGCAGCCACTGTTGGGGGGCAGTGGCACTCGGCTCCAGTTGGCGGGGCTCAGTGGTGCGCCAGCAGCGGCATCCGAGGAAGCAGTCCCCGGGCGCCATCCCGTTACCCCTCACCCGCCCGCTGTGTGTCCAGGTTCCCCAGAATCCCTGACAATGCAATGAGCTACCCTCCTGTTCTCTTCTCACATTTTCTGGAGTGAGTTTCTGCATCCTAGAATCCTGACCGGAACGGCCACCCAGCCCCTGCCCTCCCACCCCACATGCCCAGGTTCCCAAACTCTAAAATCTCCCCAGCGAGTGTGCAGGTCGTCAGCACCGCTTCCCCTGCCGATCAGGCCCCAGAGGAATGAGTGTGTCTTTTCCAGAGCTTTCCGTCAGCTCCATTCCCTCGTCCTGCCACAGCCACACAGCAGACTTTGTTTGGGTCTGGTCTAGCCTGGCTCGCTGTGGGGTGCCCTCAGGCATGCAGGGTTGTGGTGGGCCTCCTGGGAGCCAGTGGGCGGGGGAGGGGGGAGGGGAGAATGGGGAACAGGGGGGGCAGCGGGGGAGGGAAACAGCCTCAGTTGTGAAAGTGTCGGTGGGAGGGAGTAAAAAGGCAGAGAGGAAGCCCCGACCTGCCCTCTCCCCCGCCGTTCTCAGCCTCTGCTGCTCAGCCTGGATTCTTACTCATGAGACTTTCCATGGGAGAGGCTCTGCCCTGTGTGGACCACCAGGGAAGCCCCCAGCAGCCGGGGTGGGGGGGGGGGCGTGGAGAAAAAGCGGTGGTCTGCTGGCGGCCGGAAAAGCTGACTGTGGTTCCACTTGTCACCACCCCCTGCGTGTGACTCTGTGATTCTCCTTCATGCGGCTTCGCCTGTGCCTCTGGTTCCAGCGTCTGACTGCATGAGCTCTGTGCGCCCTGCGTCCTGTGGGTCCGCGTGGCCTGGACACCCACACGCCCCGGATCCCGTCGCTCTCCGTGGCCTTCGCCTGGCACCTCCGGAGGCACCTGTTCCAGCGGGAGGACCTCGGCTCCTTCTCGGCGCCAGGCTGGGCGGGTGCTCCGTGAACCCCTGATCCGCACACAGAACTTTAGTTCTCCTGAAATAAAAAGGGAGGTAGGAGCTAGAGGTCTTGTTGACAGGAATGTGACCGACCTCACTGCCACCTGGCCGCCCTCAGCCCCTCACAGAGCCCCGGCCCTGCCTGGCCGAGGGTCCAAAACCACGCAGCCCCTCCCCTCAGAGCATCTCAGCATCTCAGCCTCAGGGAGGGACCAGAAGCCAGGACAGCGGCTCATGGCTCACACTTCGTTAGGGAAAAAGCATCTCAGATTTAACTGTTTGGAAACCTAACTCAGCAGGTTAAAGTGACCCTGTTCCCCACCAAGGGCTGGGCAGCCACTGCCGAGAAGGAGAGGCTCCCAGAAACTGCTGTCCTGTGCCACCCGGCAGCCGGCCTGGTGATCCCCAGTGCCCCGGCTCTGCCCACGCCCCTGCTCAGGTGCTCACGGTGCCCGGCTCCATGGGTGCACCACTTCCTGCCGCACCAATGGGCCCAACTGATAGGTCTGCCCAGGGCTCAGGAGGAGCTGGGAGCTGACTTCTCAGGGCGAGGTCCTGACTTCACACAGTGCTTGAGGCCGGAGGAGGAGCCTCTGTTCGCCAGTGGCCTTCGCCCAGGCCAAGGGGACAGGACAGAGAGGACCCTCCCATGGCTGGATCCCAGAGAGGCCACCCTCGTGGAGAGCCCTGTGCACTGGGCAGGCCTGGGGAGCCGTGTGCACTGGGCAGGCCTGGGGAATGGTATGCACTGGGCAGGCCTGGGGAGCAGTGTATGCTGGGCAGGCCTGGGGAGCTGTGTGCACTGGGCAGACCTGGGGAGCAGTGTGTACTGGGCAGGCCTGGGGAGCCATGTGCACTGGGCAGGCCTGGGGAGCTGTGTGCACTGGGCAGGCCTGGGGAGGAGCCGTGTGCACTGGGCAGGCCTGGGAACCCGTGTGCACTGGGCAGGCCTGGGGAGCCGTGTGCACTGGGCAGGCCTGGGGAATGGTGTGTGCACTGGGCAGGCCTGGGAACCCGTGTGCACTGGGCAGGCCTGGGGAGCCGTGTGCACTGGGCAGGCCTGGGGAATGGTGTATGCGCTGGGCAGGGCTGGGGAGCCGTGTGCACTGGGGATGGAACGGACAGTGAGGAGACGCTGGGATTCCTGGGGCAACATGCAGGCCTCAGTGTCTGCAGCCTGGCCCACCACCCAGAGCCTCTGAGATTATGAAAAAGGACGGCACCAGGGTGGATGCCATTCCCTGCAGAGCAGTCTCCCAGAGACGTGTCACCTTCGCACAGGCCAGGGCCACTGTTGCCACCTGGAAAAACGACACCGGACTTGCAGGGAGAGGAAGGCAGAGATTCTGTGCATCGTGCTGCGCCGCCCACCCCCCCCCCCCAACACCCCAGATCAAGGACTAGGGGTGACATCAGAAGAGAAAGTGATTTCTCTCAAGTTCTGGGTTGGATTATAAGTGAAAGTTCGATCACACCAACCACAGTTCCTGTGGCAAACAGAAGTGGGTCAGGACACGGAGAAATCAGAGAGAGAGAGAGACACTGCTCGCTTGTCGCCCTGTAGAGGCACTGCCCATGGACTCAGATGTGCTCAACTGTCTGTCCCGGGAGGGCTTCCCATGGAGAGAACGGGACCAGGACTCAGGCTGCAGTGGCACCGCCTGGCCTTCCTGCATCTGAAACGGAGAATGGGTGGTGGCCCTGGGCCGTATCCATGGCTCCCTCTGCCCCGGTTTGGCCACTTGCGTGGCAGTGAGAACAACATTGGAACCACGCCGGGTCAGAGGTCAGAAGGCCTGAGACCGTGTTCCCTGCTCGCCTCAGCCCTCTGGACACTCACTTCATAATCACGTCCAACTTCCCCCGAAGTTCAAAGATCGACGTCCTTTTCTCGCACAGAAAATTAGATGGTTTAAACATCATGTTTTCTAAAACCCTTCCTCGCACTAACATTTAAAAAGTTCATAAATGCAGGTTTTGAGTCATTTCTCTCTTAGGATACACATAGGGGCCCAGAGCTCCAAGGGCACCGCTGCAGCAAGCGTGTGGGTTGCACTGAATGAGGGAGATGCATGGTCGCCAGGACCCCTGCCAGCCTATGGCCACCTCCATGCCAATTACAGCCAGGCATCCCCTGGACACACGGGAAAGGCTGCCCTCTGTGCAGAGGCAACCCCATCGCTGACGGGAGCGTCAGCGCGATTTCAGCCTCGCCGGCCACCCCAACCGGACACGCTTGCTCAGCGCACAGACTGCGCAACTGAACACGGCAGCCCTGGAGGCACTTGGAAATCGGAAGGTAATTGTTTCAAGTCAGACTCATTCTGTCCAGGAAAATTCTGAAAGGTGACAGCTGGTGGCATGTACCCCAGGCTGTCTGAGCGGAGCAAAGGTTAGATGAAGGATTAAAAGGCGTCATGGTTGCCATGCTGATGTAACTATGGACGCTCTGAAGGATAAACGCAGCACCTCCATTGCAGGAATCAAAACACAATCTCGCCCTGGCCGGTTTGCTCAGTGGTTAGAGTGTCGGCCCGCTGACTGAAAGGTCTCAGGTTTGATTCTGGTCACGGGCACATGGTGGCAGGCTCCATGCTCACCGGTCCTGGTTGGGGTGCATGTGGGAGGCAACCAATCGATGTGTCTCTCTCACATTGATACTTCTGTCTCTCTGTCTCTCCCCCTCCCTTCCACTCTCTCTAAAAATCAATGGAAAAAAATATACTCTGGTGAGGATTAACACAAAAACACACAATCTCAAGTGGTCCGTGATTGAAACATTAATCTGATTACCTGACCTACGGAGGCAATGGGCCACCTACACTCTAAGCTTCTCTTTCCATTAGACTGTGAGTTCCGCAGGACAATCGAGTTTCTTGATCATTTTTATTCCTCCAGAACTGACTACAGTGTCAGCACAAAATAGTGCTCAATAAACAGTTACCAACTGAACTCACTCTCTGAAGTTGATTTGATTCAAATGCCCCCGGACAGGATATTATGGACATAAGTGAAATGTGATTAAATCAACTAGAATTGGGGAAAGTCTGCCTACAGCAGGGGTCCTCAGCCGCAGGGGCAATTTTTAAAAGCCTGGTGATTCTGACACACCCCTCCCCACTCTGTCCCTGCCCCTCTGAGAGCCCCAAAGGGTTGAGACTTTCTAGACCTCACCACCGAAGGTCCCTCCAGCTCACACAGCCCCAGCCAGGACCGGAGCCATGGGCCTCCGCCCCGGCCGGCCAGGGTGCTGGTCGGGGGACCCTGCTGATGCCTGGGACAGAACAAGGGCCCTGGGGGTGCATGGTGGCCAACGACTCTGTCCTGGCTCACGCCTCCCATTGAAGAAAACATTCCGTAATCATGTCTTTCTTTACATCTTTTTTTTCTTTTTTTAATAGAAAAGATTTTCAATTTAAGGAAAAGTACAGAGAATAGAACTTTGGTTTTCTCGTAGCAGGTTCTGCTCCAGCACCTTCCTCACGCATGTATTCCGTTTCCGTGTCAACTCTGCACCGTGTTGACAAGACACTCACTCCCAGACCCCGCATTCCACGCACACAGCACTGGGGAGGTGAGGGCCCTCTGGTTTCGGGTGGAGGAGGGTCACACAGGCTCCCAGCAGGTCCTTCTTGCTCCCGCCTCCTCTCTTTCCACCCCTCCCGCTCAACACAAAACCCACTCCTCTCCGAGAGCAAGTCTTGTGCTTCCGCATGCCCCGAAGCCCCGCTCTGCAACCCTGGCCATTTGTCAGACGGCTTCCTTCAGAGACATAGAGCACTTTCCCAAATGATGGTGGGGAAGGCATGTAATGGGAATGGAGCCACAGTTGCCTAATAATTACTCACCTCGCTAACCACTGATGAGAAGTTTTCCTACAGACCCCGGACACTGGAGGATGAAGCAAGGCTGTAGAAAGATGAGATGCCTCGCTCTTACTCAGAAAGGAACTACATTTTGAGAACAGACCAAGGACAGGCCACGCTTTGATCTGGTTGCTGTGTTGGGCCCTGACCCCCTCCGGGAGTTCTCTCAGGATCGCTGACCATTCTCCGGTGCCAGGAACGGGCTGCGCCTTTTGTAACATCATAGATTAGCCGCCTTGTCATCAGACATTGACCTCCTGAAGGCCGGACTGCAGACCCTCCCCTCCCCTTTCCCGGTGACACTTGCAGCTCGCAGCTGCACGGAGCTGTCTTCTCCCTCCTGTGTGTGTATACGACCAGCCCACTGGCGAGGGAGACAGAGCAGATTTTTGTGGGTGACCAACTGCTCTCCATGCTGCGGGCAGTATTGGAATGAACACTCATATAGGAGTCAACCCTGTCTCAGCTCAATTGTCTCAATTGACAGGCAGCCCGGACCCCCCGGCTGTCTGGTTTCACTAACAGAAACCTTGGTGAGTCAAGCATTTCTCCTCTCGTCGCCCCGGAGTCCCGGGTGCAGGGTGACAAGCACAACCAGCTCCCTGCAGATGTCCTTTTCCCCCCATCTCCTTCCCCTTCCCAGGTAGGAGCAGAAGAGAGAGAACAAAAGCAGGGCTTTCACAATATTTTGTGAGGAAATGTGTTCCTTTTAGGCAAATGCACTGGACTTTAGCAGCCTGGCCTTTGGTCGCCCTGAGTGAGGCGGGGGTGGGAGCCCTGCGTCATTCATCCAGCCCTTACATGAAAGCCCACCCATCTGAGGCCCTAAAAGGTCACAGAGGAGAATGAGGGGGAGGCAGCAGGGAGCATGGTGACATTTGCAAGGGGCCCGAGGGCGAGGCCACGTGGACTAAAATAGAAGAGGTTGGGTGGGGTGAGAGGGAACCCACCACACTGAGTGCTGAGCCTGTTCTTCCTCCCTCCCCCGAGGTGACAAGTGCGTGCACACAGTCCCATCCACCCCGTCTACCCAAAGCCGCAGCTGGTCTCAGGCAGCTCTGCTCCCGGCCTGCTGAGGGGGCCCAGCCCAGGAAGCAGTGGGGGGAGCTGAGGCCCGGGCCCTTCTCCCCAGCAGCTTGGAAACCTCTGCCCCAGGAGCTGGCAGAGCGGGGCCACTCGAAGCCTCAGGAAGTGAGTTTACTTCTCTGCTCCCAGGGCTCATCTGTCCCCTCCCTTGCGTTCCTCCAGTCCCCGTGTGTCATCCCCACACCTGCCTGGTCCAAGCAGCAGGACGGAAGCTGAGCAGCCACGGGAAGTCACGCCTGTACAGTGTGTCCCCACGGGAAGTCACACCTTTACAGTGTGTCCCCACCATGCTTTCAGCCCGAGGGAGGGTTTGAGGCCATTTCACAGACCAGCTCCGGTAGGACCTGCAGTGAGTAATGAAGAGATACGGAGCCTGAGGAGTAAGCAGAATGATCACGAAGAGAGAGAAAAGGCCCGAATCCTCGAAATCACTGAAAGACCGTTTTCTTTCCTCTAGCACTGTTTCTATTGACTGTGTGGTTTTCAAACAACTGAACAAAACAAAAAGTTACTGGAAAGGGAGAGAGACCTGGTGCATTCATTTCTGGCTGCGAGGCCAAGGATATACAAGGAAACACCCCACCAATCAGAGAGGAAGTGCTGAATTAGATGGAGAAACGTGAGGAGGAGGGAGGGGAGGGGGACATACCCTAGACTCCAGGGCCTGGAGGATGTAGATTAGCCCTTGGTTGAAAGGTAGGTAATGAAGATAGAGGGCTCTTGGGGGAGGAATAGACAAAGTAACCCATGGAGCAGAGTAAGACACCTAGAAACCAGCCCACTGCATCTGTGGCTGACAGGACATTGCGAGGAGTGGGGAAGATGGACAGTTTAATAAGTGATTCTGGAACTACTGCTCAGCCATGTCAGGGAAATGAATAAGATCCTCATTTCACAACAATAAAGATTCTGGATGGACTAAAGTCTTAAATGTGGGGATGGGGGGAAGGAAACATTTAAAAAATATGTTTAGACGAATATAATGCTAAGCAAATAAGTCAGGCATAAAAAGCTAAGAACCACAGGACTTCACTCATATGTGGGATATAAAAGTGAAACTCACAGACAGACAGCAGTGTGGTGGTTGCCAAGGGAAGGGTGTTGGGGGTAAAGAGGATCAAGCTTATGGTACAGAAGGTGGTTTGCCTTTGGTGGTGGGCACAGTGCAGTACACAGATCCTGTGTCATAGAAATGTGCACTTGAAACCTATACGAGCCTATTGACCAATGTCGCCCCAATACAGTTAATACATTAGAAAAGAAAGTATAGAAAGTCTTCATGACTAAAACCAAAACAAAAGCTAAAACTCCAGAGAAAACCACTGACAGGTGCAGAATCAGACGAATAACACTGAAATACAGTCCACTTGGCCCGAAGGCCTGTTGTATGAACCGTCATTGTGTTAACTGACCCACCCATTATACAAAGACAAACCAGGTGTTATCAACTAGTAGCCCCATCAAGCTTGCTTCCATGAGCAAAGATTACACCTCTCCCAAGGCAAAGAAGCATCGAACAGACTGTCAAACTACAGGGGGG
>NW_005871327.1:659695-660914 GCF_000147115.1 Myotis lucifugus | reverse complement strand
CAGCCCCTTAGCGGACGAGGTTTAATAGAATCTGAGAAATGCCAACGAGATCAGGTTCCGTTAATCCCCAATTTGTTGCAATGAGAAAAAAAGAAATCTCCCCGCTCAGGCGGCCATGCCAGTTTCATTACCTGTGACCCTAACGGCTCACATCACACACACACACACACACACACACACACACACACACACACATACACACACACACTCAGCCGAACATGCATCCCAAACACACACCAGAAAGCAGATATACTAATAGGCAAGGATTGAATTTGCCCTTTTGCTCCCAATTTCAACTAGTCGGACACCTCCGGGAAGTTCGTACACTTAAGCAAAAACCGCCCGGCTTCTAACTAAAGTTGCCTTCCCCCTTATCTGCACGGCTGGGACTCAGGGCTCCGCCAGGACTCACCGTCAGTCAAAACTGCCATTGTTTGCTGATGTGTGAGCCCATTTCCCAAACCCCTGGGCCTGCCCTCCTTCAGAGTAACTTCTCCATGAAAACGCAAGCAAGACAGGTGCCCCCCACCCCCCCCCCCTTGCCCATCCCAGAGACAGGCACTCAGGTGGCCGGAGAAGCGGGGGAGGCTGCTCTTCTCCAGGCCTTAACCAGACCTCAGCACCGCCTCCTCCATGTTCAAGGGGCCTCGCCTCCCTCGCCCAGCCCAGCCCGGGGCCACAGGGAAGTCACCTGCCGTTCTTGGTCACGATCATCTCGTTAGTGACTTCCTTGAACCTCTGCCAGAGAGGGGCGTCCTCCAGGGTGATGCGCAGCTGCTTCTCCGTGGGGTCGCCCTTCTCCCTCCCCGCCTGCAGCTCGCTCTCCACCACGTTGAGCAGGCGGGAGACGGTGCCATCGCCGGTCTTCTGCGCGCCCAGCTCACTCATGGCCACGGGCCCCTCAGAGGGAGACGCTGGGCTGAGACGCTCCCTACCTGCCTGCTCCCGCCTCCTCCTGTCACTCGCTGTGAGGACAGTGCAGAGCGGAGAGAAGATGCTGGCCCTCGCCTAAGCCCCTACCTAGCAGGACACCCTCCAAGTCTCCAAATTATACACCAACCTGTTAAGCTTTGGGGGGGGGGGGTGGAGACAGGGGAGGGGGAGAAAGGCCCTCTCTTAATCACTCATTGGATCAGGTGGGGGAGAGCCCTCCCTGCCATTGGCTGCTGGCACAGAGGAACCGTTTAAGAAGAGTACTCCATCCAAATTATCCGGCTTT
>NW_005871327.1:655764-657467 GCF_000147115.1 Myotis lucifugus | reverse complement strand
CTTTTTAAAAATCAGTGGAAAAAATATCCTTGGGTGAGCCCTGGCCGGTTTGTTTCAGTACATAGAGCGTCGGCCTGCGGCCTGAAGGGCCCCAGTTTCAATTCTGGTCAAGGGCACATGCCTGGATTGCGGGCTCGATCCCCAGTAGGGGGCGTACAGGAGGCAGCCAATCAATGATTCTCTCTAATCATTGATGTTTCTATCTCTCTCTCCCTCTCCCTTCCCCTCTGAAATCAATTTTTAAAATACACACACACACACACACACACACACACACACACACACTGGCCAGATTATTATGATCACCTGACGTTTGTAGGCAAATTAACTATAATTTCTCGCTGAAGTTGCTAGAGGGCCAGATCATTATAAATGTCTGAATAGCACAACATACCTAAGTATCGTTGCTGATCAGGTTCATCCTATCATGTTGATGGCATATCCCAATGGAGATGGCTTCTTCCAACAAGACAATGCGCCATGCCATGGTGCTCATATTGTGCAGGAGTGGTTTCAAGAACATAAGGGAGACTTTACCTTGCTTAGGTGGCCCCCACAATCACCAGATCTCAATCCAATTGAGCATTTGTGGGACGAAGTTAAAAGAGCCATCAGGCAGCTGGTTCCACAACCATCAAATCTCACAGAACTGGTCAGTGCTATTCATCAGGCATGGTGTCAGATTCCTCGCATCACCTTTCAACATCTCGTGGAGTCAATGCCAAGAAGAATCGCCGCAGTATTGAAGGCAAAAGGTGGCCCAACGAAGTACTGATGGGGTGGTTATAATAATCTGGCCACTCAGTGTGTGTGTGTGTATGTGTGTGTATATATATATATATTCTCCTCAAGTGAGATTTCACAAAAAAAGAAAGAAGAGAAAGACACAGTCCTTAGGTAAGAAACTTGATTCCTCAGTGAAATGATCCGTCCCCAAGTACCGCCAGCCCATCAAATGGGGAAGACCAGCCTCTGTCACGCCTGCCCTTGCTCATAGGCAGTTCATCATCATATCTGTGCCTCCACCTTAAATATGACCACACAGTCAGGGACCACGCAGTCAGGGACCATCCAACATTTAAGTCAAACCAAAGCAAAAAAAAAAAAAAAAAAGAAAGAAATTCTGAGGAAACAGACTATGCAGGCAGCAGAGGAGAACAAGAGAAACCGTAACCACAGTCAGGCCTTTCCAGCAGGCGGGCTGCCGGCGGGCTCTGTTCCGGTTACGGGCTGAGGCCCTCGGCTCCCACAGGCCTCCACGCCATCCACGCGGAGCCTCGCTGCTGGCTCTCTTCCTCCAGAGCAGCGGGAGGGACCTTCTCCTCTTTTAAGGGATCATACGATTAGGTGAGACCCACCCAAAATGACTCCCTTTTATTAACTAAGTAAACTGACCAGGAATCCTAACTGCACCTGGAAAGTCCTTCTTGCCATAACCCAGGAGTGACACCTGCCATAACCCAGGAGTGACACCCCGTCATATTCAGAGGCCCTGCCACCCTCAAGGAAGGGGGTGGCACGGGCTTTTCCCCCAGGGACAGATCTTGGGGGCCATCTTCGAATCCCGCCACCGAGACATAAAACCAACAGCAGAAACAGAAGAAAAGCGAGGCACTACAACTCTAAGTTTAAACAATTGTCAGAAGAAATTATCCAGTATACTAGGCTCACTAGATACATTTACATGCCATATTGCTAACAAA
>NW_005871327.1:651056-653057 GCF_000147115.1 Myotis lucifugus | reverse complement strand
TTTGGGCCCGAGGCTGGGGACATGAAAAGGGCGGCCCCCCTCCCAAGCCCCCAAAAGCAACCCTTTTTTAATTATTTTGGTGGGACAACCCCCTCCCCCCGGCCCGTCACCCCCCCCCTGTGGCCTCCCCTTTATACTTTCATTCATTCAGCAAATAACTGTGGTGCTGAGTCTCCTTTGGGTGGTGTCTGGGGGGCAGGGCAGTCAGCAACAACAGACTCAGCCTCAGGGGACTTCCAGTCTCCCAGGGACAACACAGAGTGGGGGGGGGGGAGTTTGGGGGGGGGGGTGCCCCCCAAGGAAGCGAGGCTGACTCTGAAATGTGCAGGTGAGGAGGAGTAATCTGGCAGAGGGGACAGAGGCAGGTGAAACAGCACATGCGAAGACCACATGGCGAGAGAACACGAGCGAAGGCAGGAATGACAGGGTGAAGATGAAAAGGGAGAAGCCAGACCACACGAGGCCCACAGCCCTGTAGGTCTAAGTATGAGACACGACCTCATCCTAAAGGCAATGGAAGGCACGTGCAAAAGACCACGCTGTTACGATGAAGGGACTGCGGTGGAAGGTGCCGGGACAGGTGTGGAGGCAGCAGCAGACACGGCCATCACCCCAGCCAGGGACGGGCTCGCTCGGCACAGAAACGTCGTGGTTACACCCCTGCTCTACAAGGTGAGGCTGAGTCTCCTTCCATCTTCACGAAGCTGCTCGGTTCTGGGACTCAGCGGTGTGGTGGCACCAACCTGGGTTTGCGTTCTCCTGACTCCCATGCCCTCCATCACTACAGGGTCCGCTGCTAGCCCTTCGCTGGCTGGTTTTTCTCTGCGAAAGGCTCCAACCTCTTCATCCCGACCCTGTTCAGAGGCCCAGGGGTTCCGTGAACCGTTTCCAGCTCATCACAGGGAGAGGAAAAAACACATTTTTTCTATCTATATGAAATGATCGGTTAACAAAACGTATGGTGGTAATCGTTTTGCAGTATATGTAAGTCATTATACTGTACACCTTAAACTTACACAGGGCTACGTCAGTTAAAGCTCAGTAACACGGAGAAAGGAAGGCATTCTGAAGAAAACTAGAGCAGGGACACTGCACACAGGATGGCGGTGATCTCTGAGAGACACAGGAGGCAATACCGCACAGGCGCACAAGGCAACTTCGAGGTGTTGGCAACATTCTATTTCTTGATGTGGGTGGTGGTTATACCATCACTGAGCTGTACATTCTTTATTGGTTTGTATTTTATATCTTTGTGTGTTTTATTTTTCAAAAGGTTTAGAATAAGCAAAGTGTAAACAACTGATTGAATGAATAGTTAAACCCAAATTATAATTTCTAGAAGTAGACAAAATCAGTAAGGTTAGAAGCTGAACAACACTATGAGACAATTTGACATAATTGGTATTTATAGAATACTCCACCCAACACAAACACAATCTTTTCAAATACACCTGGAACACCCACCAAGATAGACTATATGCTGGTCAATGATAAAACAAGGCCCAATAAATGTTAAAAGATTAAAATCATTTGGCGTATGTTCTCTGACTACAAAAGAATTAAACTATAAATCAATAATAGATATTTGGAAAATCTCCAAGTGTTTGAAAATTAAATACACTTACAAATAATCAATGGGTCAAAGAAGAAATCACAGGGAAATGAGAAAATATTTCAAACTGAATTAAAATGAAACACAACATATCAAAATTTGTGAAGTGCAGCTAAAGCAGTGCTTAGAGGGAAATTTATAGTATTATATTAGAAAAAATGAAAGATCTAAATCAATTATTTAAGCTCCCACCTTAAAAAGCTAGAAGAATCAGTTAAACTCATAGACAAAATCTACACTAATAAAAGAGAAAACATGGGATGAGTGTACGACCACTACCCTTTCCCATTGACTAATCAGCATATCCTTATGCAATTAACTTGTCAGCCAAGATGGCGGCCAGCAGCCAGGCAGCTGGAAGCGAACATGAAGCTTGCTTGCTCCAGTGA
>NW_005871327.1:629937-649389 GCF_000147115.1 Myotis lucifugus | reverse complement strand
GGCATCGCAACCTCCCGATCGCCTGCTCTGTGCATGACAGGGGGCGGCGCCCACTCCCCAATCGGCCCTGCTCTGAGCCTGACCAGGGGCTGCACCTAGGGATTGGACCTGCCCTCTGCCACCCGGGAGCAGGCCTAAGCCAGCAGGTCGTTATCTCCCGAGGGGTCCCAGACTGCGAGAGGGCACAGGCCGGGCTGGGGGACCCCCCCTCCCCCCCCCAGTGCACAAATTTTTGTGCACCGGGCCTCTAGTAAATAATAAAGGTAAGAAAATAAATCAATTAAATAAAAAACAGATAACCAATCATGAAGTGAAAGTGGGTATTTTTTATTGTAAAACTAGAGGTCCAGCGCGTGAAATCACACGAGACTCAGATCCATCACGCCATCGCAGGACCCAGACCCACCGCGTCATGAGACCCATCAATCACCTCCTGGTGACCGGTCATTTGGTCGTTCCAGTGTTATGGCCACTGGCCTTTTATAATGTAGATACATCACGAAAGTGCACATGTAGGACATTTCAAAAACATACAGTGCGAGGATTTATCAGAGTGAACATCTTGTAAATGTAAATTCCACTTAATAAATAGGACATGACCAGCACCCAGGATCCGCCTGCACACCGTGTCCCTTCCCAATCATTAACCTCCCCCTCCCTCCCTAAGTCATCACCATCCTAACTTTATGCAAATAACTTCTTTGCCTGTCATTTTAATTTTACCACCTAAGAATGCATCTTTAAAGTCTAGAATTTTATCTGGTCTTTCATCTTCCTACAATAACACAATATTAGATATGTTTGTTAACCATTCACATCGTTAAATACTTGTTCAAGCCTAAGCCGGTTTGGCTCAGTGGATAGAGCGTCGGCCTGCGGACTGAAAGGTCCCAGGTTCGATTCCGGTCAAGGGCATGTACCTGGGTTGCGGGCACATCCCCAGTAGGAGGTGTGCAGGAGGCAGCTGATCGATGTTTCTCTCTCATCGATGTTTCTGACTCTCTATCTCTCTCCCTTCCTCTCTGTAAAAAATCAATAAAATATATTTAAAAAAAAAATACTTGTTCAAATCTTTTTAACTGAGGTTTCTTTGAAACAGTCAATAAAATTCATAAACCTCAGGCGAAGAGAAGAGACGCAAAGTACCAGTCTCTGCAATGAGAGATGGGACACTACAAATCCTATAGACATGAAAAGAATTTTTAAAAATTAAAAACTTTATGCTAATGAATCTAACAATCCTAGTTTAGTCAATGTGACTAAACAAGCTAGGGGTGCAGGAACAGCCCCAAAACACCTTACCTTTCAAACACCTTCAAAACTGTCCTTAGACCCATCCCTAAGGCCTCTGAAAGAGAGGGCCACATACCAATTCAGCTTAACAAACATCTGGAAGTGCCTACAACGTATGCTACCCACTAAGAATTCATATTAAAGGTGTGGTCTTTCCTATAGCCATACAATCATCATTTGGTGTAGTGACTCCTGGAAATACAAACAAGAATAAGAGGCAACACCAGCTTTATTAAAGATCATAACGTTATCATTTATTAAAGAAGGGGAAAAAAGCACAACAAAAAAAGAATTGTTTTGTGATTCTTTTTGGGGTGGGGGGGTGAAATAGCTTATACCAGCAAAATCCTTTCTCTCTGAAATGAGCGAGTAAAAAGAGCACAATCTTTATTGTATGAAATAGCTCAAGGTAGGAAAAGGAGCACACAAACATTTCTGGATATTAAAAAATTCAGTGATGCCATCAGCAACATTCAAAACTGCTGACTATACAATTACAAAAACGGAATCACGTTTTAACAAAGTGTTTTAAAAGCTCATCATATTGAACAGGCACAATGTTCTGAAGGCACAGAAATTTCCATGGGTTTCTGAACATCCTCACCCCCACCTTCACAATTTACAAACGCAGCAAAAAATATGAGTTCAGAGGGGAGGTTTTTTTGTGTGTGTTTCCTTTCCTTGTTCAAAGTGGCTAAGTCAAGCAAATATACGGAAGGCAAAGTAAACATGTGTCATAGCAGAAAGGCAAGATGAACTGTAAGCTGTGATTCTCCTGTAGGACATTTCACAAACGCGAGGTTCATCCAGACTTCCGGTCGGTAAGCCTCACTGCCTCCTGCCAGCACGGATGTCCGGCCGCGGCCGCACCTGCCCAGGCTCGTCCGCATGGTCCCAGGACGCTCAGTCCGTTCACATCAGGGAGCGTTTATCTGTGACATTTTCTTGGTTTTGTTAGATGTAGTGACATTATTTTGCTATTGTAATAAACTAGTATTGTTTATTACACCGATTTTCAACTAGTGAGCCAAAAACTTCAAAACGTGCAATACCTGACTGTTTAGTCCAGGCACTGACCTCTTCTCCCTTAGATCGCCAAATAAAAATGACAACAGCCAACACAACAGTCAACCAGTGGGAATGAACCAAAACTACACCTATCCTTTTTTTTTGTCAAATTGTCAAAAAACATGCTTTTTGGCGTGCCGCAGAATTTTAGCAGTTAGTTTGTGCCACGCGATGAAAAGGCTGAAATCGCTGATCACAATGCTATGGACCGACCTTTGGCTTCAAAGAGCCGATCCCTCCTGTCCCATGGACTCACTCTTCCCTGCTCATAGAGCTACAGGATGTTTCGTGCATTTCTGAGCCATGATCAGCTGGCCAGCTCCTGCTAGGGGGGGCGGTAATCGTGTTCTGTCCATGTACTCGGGCTCTGCTGCCCCCACTGGCCTCCTGGGCCTCTCCGGCCCTGGAGCGAGGAGCCTGCGGGCGCTCCGGGAGCGGTGCCGGTGCACCCGGAGGTCACCCGTGCATCGGAGTAGAACTGGAAAGCGGCCGAAAGGGGAACTAGACACCCTGTATCTTGAGTGAACTGGGATTAAATACCTTGCACAGCACCTTCCCTCTTTACTCAAATAAAACCCTCAAGATCTCAGAATTTCATCAAGTTTTGTGTTAGAAGGTACTTTAAACACATAATTTAACCTCCCAATGTTTTAAGGACTTCCAAAAAGATCTGGACTTCTAAATCTAAATTCTTCTGTTAATGTCTTATCAAGAGACACACGGATATAAATCTGCATTTAACTTCAGAGGGAGGTCTGTTAGCTTTTTAAAAAATAACATCTGCAAAGAAACTACTGCACATCGTACATCAAAAAATACTTGGGTTTTAAAGTCAAAACTGTATCAGCAATCTAGCCACGTGGCTCTATGAGCCTGCTCACTGACTTGCTGTGCAGTGATCTGAGGGGACAGGGCTGGCCAGGCTGCCCCACAGAGGGGTCCCCGGCCACAGCACTGCAGCCGTTCTTAACTCATTCCACGTGGTCTCATCACTCCCGCAGCAACAGCTGTCACCTGTGGCGCTCCCCAAGCCAGACGCAGCCAGAGCAGCATGCCCACACCCCTCACACCCCTCTTTAAGGTACGCCCCACTTCTCCATTGCATTTAGAGCACACACTGCCTGGGGTGGGAGGGTCACGCGGGTAAACAGCCCACAGTCGCCCCACCAGTGACAGAAGCTCCTCGCACTGGTAAGCACCGTGACAATGCTCAGCTGGGGGCAGTTTTGCTCTTCCCAGAGACGCGGCGGCCTGCCCGGGAGAGGGGGCCGAGGAGCCAGCGGGCCTGGGCAGCGGTGGCCGGGGCACAGCCACGCCGAGGAGCCGAGACTAGAGGCAGAGGGAGACAGGAGGTGGGAGGCAGGCTCTGAGGGGCGTGGAGAGGCCAGGAGCTTGCTGTCCAGCTGCTCCCAACCTCCCAGCACAGCGGCCTCAGGGAGCAGGGCCATGGAGGAAGGGGCGGAGGTCCTGCTGCCCACAGCTGAACTGTGACCTCAGGTGAGCGCATCCCGTCTGCAGGTGTCACCTCGGTGGTTCCCTCGACTCCCAAAATGCAATCGTCTCTCCCCCCAGCAGTGAGCATGCAAGGCAGGGGAGCAGGACGACCCCGACAGCCCCGGGTCTGAAACCCCAATTCCTCACTCCCCGTCTCTGCCACCCACGAGGTTGCTGTAAACCAGCAGTTGCTTGGAAACGGTGTTCAGCAGATTTGAAATGGATGTCCTCCTCCCACAAAAACAAGTCTGAAGCAGACAAAGCACGGGCAGCAGCAGGAGAAACTTAGGCTTCTGGAAGGTCCTGGAAGGCAGGCTCACGCCCGCGCTGCCGTGTCCTGACTGGAGAAGTCGGAGCAAACTGGCCACAGGCCAGAGTTAGGGCAAAGCAGCTTTTCTGCAAGAGCCGCGGCCCCCTCCTGGTGGGACCCGCACAGACCCCTGAGGCCGCTCCCCTTGAACAATGGAGACGAGACCACCACCGGCGAGTTGCTGTGGATATTAAATGACATCACGCATGGCAACACCTACCGAGCAGACATGTTGTACCAGGGCACTGCTTTTAGAAAAGTTAACGGCCAGAGACATGCACCTGTCACCTTCTGCGGCCATCGGTGATTTCTGGGGTTAAGTAACGTTTCCTCGTTTACTGCGACCCCACCACCATGCTGGGCCCTCTCCTGCCACAGCCGGTGTGGATTTACTCCCGTTGGTTAAACATGAGCAATCTAGAGGCCAGGGGTTAAGTGACTTGTTCAACATGGCATATGGCAGAGCCGCACTCACACCCAGACGGGTCTGACCTCAAAGCCCAGTTCACCACCATCTACACACCCTGGTGCATCTTAAAGGCAGTGCAGTGCCCATCAAGACCTGGACTCTCCAACCTCCCTTCCCGGCTGAAAGCGGGTGAGGGACCACAGCCTCACCAGGCCCGCTCAGACCTCCCAGCGCAAAAGGAAAGGCTGGCCGGTCTGGGTCGCAGCGGCAGAGGGTCCGGCAACAGCCCAGCCCAGGGGACCACCTCGGTGTGGAGGTGTGAGCGCGAGCCCGAGTGGGCGGCTGGAGCTGGGCAAGGACAGAAAGGCCCGGTGGAGGTCCTTCAATGCCAAGAACTCCAGAGGCCCCGACAGGAGGTTCTGATGGTCAGGCGGCAACGGGCTCAAGGACACAGAGAACAGAGAGGCCACCGGTCAGGGCGCCTCCCAAAGGGGACAGGGCTGGAGACACCGCAGTGATGGAGATCGGGACCGAGAGGTCACAGGCGCGGAGGGAAGCAGGGACCCAGGCCCTGGAGCACCCCAGGGCCACCCCGGGAAACACGGGGTCCGGAGAGGGCTGAGGCTGGGCGCCTGCTTGGGCTCCGCTCTGCCACCAGCCGCAGCTTTGGGTAGAACTGGCAACCTCTCTGACCCTCAGTTTCCTCAACTGCTCAGCGACGAGGCTTGTGAGGACCAGACAAGACCAGGGACACGCGAGCACGTGGGGGTGGACATCCGGCTGAGCTGGGCCTGCCTGCAGCCCACGGGTCGCCTTCTCCAGCATCTCCAACGCTGGGAATGCCTGGAGGTCAGGGCCCCTGGGGCTGTCTTCCCACCCTCTCCCCCCTGGCTCCACTCCAGAACGGAAATGAATGAAGAAAAAATACAGCAGAGAACAGCAAACACGTTCCCCTCCTGTCAGCAGTGTTTTTTCTGGGGCTTTGTTTTCAATCTAGTCCCAGGAAGTCATGAGGAAAATAAGCTAGAAAACCCAAGAGAAAAGGGTGTGCGCTAATATTACAGACCCATTCCAGCCGGGGTCCCAGACCTGGAGAACAAGCACGCAGACACTGTGTAGGGCCTGGGTGATGAGCTGAGGGACAAGTCTATAAAGTCCCTGTGGGCCCAACGCTGTCCCTGGCCGCCACACCCTGCGTCCCTGGAGGAGGGGGGGGTGGGGGGGGGGAGGGGCTGCCTCACCAGCCGGCAATCCTGGCTCCCTCGGCTGCTGGCTGCTCTCGGTGTTCGTTTATGAGAATTCGGAGAGTTCAGGAGGGTGTGAGGAAGAGTCCTCTCCGGAAGGCACATGCCCACCCCTCCTGCTGTGCTAGACCCTGGGGCTGGGGACACAGCGCTGCCTCCCAGAGCGTCCGTACACGTTCAGGTCGCGGGAACCCGCTGCCGCAGGAGGAAAGGCAGGTTCCGTGAGCGAGAGGTTCGAAGGTATTTACAAAGTGTCCGCCAGCTTCCTTCCGCAGCGCCGCCCAAAGCTTTGCGAAACCGGCCGTCCGTTACTCCAGACACGCAGAAAAGCACTTCTTCACAGCGTCCCTGGGAGGAAAAACACAGGGGTCAATGGGAGATGGTCACCCGGCTCCTGCCATTTCCTGGCACCCAGAGTAGCACCTTGCAGAGCAGCAAGCACCCAGACTGTGGGGTCAGACCCCCAGGCAGGTCGCTTGCCTTGTTTGAGTTGCAAATGTCTCATCTGTGAAAAGGGGTGTCCCCACTCACTCCTGACCAGCGGTGGGAATGAGGGCGTTGAATGGAGTAGGAATTTCCTAAATGACAGCCAGCGATCATGACGATCAAAGGAAAAGACAGGAAGGAGGTAGAGACCACCAGGAACCAAGGGACGCACCAGGAAGGTGCACTTTCTAGCAACCAGAATCACAGAATGCAGTCAATGCATTCAGCGAAACAGCCGCTCGGGGGTCCTTCATTCTCAGCAAGGAGCCCATGCGCCAACGGACATCCGCCGGGAGCTCCTAGCACAGGGCACCCTAAGCCGGAGCTCACTGACTCTCCTGGAAACGCAGTGCGAGCCGGCACGGGCAGATGGCACTCAACCTACTCGGCCGCGTGGGCTCAGGCTTCCCCAGCCCACCCGCTCCCAGCTGCACCTGTGCCCCGGCCCTGGGAGCCCGCTGCAGGGCGGTGAGGGAGTGCACTCCCATGCGCTTGAACAGCCAGATGATGCTAGAAGAACGTTTCTAAGCTCTGCTCTGCCCTGTGGCCCCAGGAGGTGCTCTGGGTGAGAAAGGGCCCCTCATGGAAGCTCATCCGCACGTCACATTAGGGGGTCTGGAAGGCTGGGGCCCTTCACAAAGCCACCGGCCGCCGTGAACGCCAGGGCTTCTAAGTTCTCGTCCAATCACTCCCAGCGTCCACATCACCGTCGGCAACAGACCTGGGGGCGTCAGACGTAAGCCTGCTCCCCCTGCTCACACACCGTTTTTCTTTTTCTCGGCACAGCTTAGGAAACACATGTTGGTCAACAAGAGAGGAACGGAAATTAAATGGTGACATGAGAACAGAGTCAGAGGCAAAGACCACGGACGGTGCCAATGTAAGGAGGTTTGGAGCCAGAACTTAGAGGTGGAAGGGCCGACCCGCTCTAGTCGTCAATGAGCCCTGAGGCCGGAGGGTCGGCGGGCTGCTCACAGGAGCCCCGGCCCTGCTGCCTTCCCTGCACAGGCTCCTCCCTGAATCGTCCCGTGAGATGCTGCAGGAAGACAGCACGAGCTTCCCTCCCTCCACCTCTGGCTCCGGGACATGGAAGTGGTACCCACCTTTGAGAAAATCTCAAAGCTACCGGTTAATGGTGGGCATGTGCACAGACACGACCGATCATGCAGAACGTGCAGGCGGCCTGGGTCGATGCCCATCACGGCCTGTATGGGGGCGGGGGTGACCTTAGCTTACTCATCTATAAGCAGGTATGTAACACCTGCCTGCTGGTCTCAAAGGGCTTAGGAAAGATAAAAGAATAAGCAATCTCTGAAAACACTCCATACTAACAGTCCCATGCACACACATCAACATCCCCAGCGACAGATGTTACATCCGAATTCAGCCCGTCTTACCTTGCGAATGGTATGTAGGAAAGGCTATACCTACAAGGAGAAACAAACACAAGATCAAATTAAATGAAGGGCGCAGACGATTACAGCGGGACAGGCTTCTGGGCTGTAAGAGCTTCTGCAGTGACTTATGGGGCCCTCGGGGTGAAGGGTGCACGTGCACACACACACACACGCACGCACGCACACACACACGCACGCGCACACATACTGTGCACGTACACACACTATACCACCGTATACTGGGGGGGGACGTGTCATCTGTGTCCAAAGGAGGAGGGCAACAGGCCCAGGTGGAGACAAGCCCTGTGACCTCAGGCTCGCGGGGTGACCCATTGACCAGCTGAGCCAGCAGGTCGCCCCATCAGGCAGGTCCAGAAATCCCGATGGCACAGAGCCGTCCGGAGAGAATGCCAAACAAGCCCCAGACCCACTGTCCTCTCGTATTTCATAAATCCGCAACAGAACACCGCTTCCACCATTGGGAGAAATTGTCTGTCTGCTCCAATTACTTTTGAAACAAGAAAGAACAGAAAAAAATAAAACCCAGTACCAACTACTCTATGGATGAAACTATAAACAAGCTCTGATTCTTCAAACCCAAGTCCAAAGACACCTGACCCCTGCCAGCAGGGAGCGTGCCCGCGCCTGAGAAGCCTGAGAGCGGGCAGAACTGCTCAGCCCTAGGAAGAGCAAACCGTCAGAGAACGTCAGTGCAGCGGGGATGGCACCTCAGCCACAGGGCGGCGGGACCTCTGAAACTGGCTTTAGAAGCAGTCTACAGCCGTCTCTCCCCGCCCCCCTCTCCGCCGTATCCAAAGTTTTGCTTTCCATGGTGTCAGTTTACCCATGGTCAACTGTCGTCCAAATATACTAAATGGAAAATTCCAGAAATAATTGAGTTTTAAATTGTGTTGAGTCCGTGATGAAATCTCACTCTCTCCGGCTCGGGACGTGACTCTTCACGCTGTCAGCGCCTCCACGCTTCCGCCCGACAGCCACTTAGTTACCAGCTCAACCGTCGGAGCCGCGGGGCTGGTGTCCGGGTCCCTTTACTTCACTTAGTGACGGCCCCGGAGTGCCAGAGCAGCGACGCTGCGGTCGGGTCTGCCCCAGGGAAGCCGGGCAGTGCTTCCTGTAGGTGAAGAGGGGCCAGGCCCCGACCTAAGGCACTTTACCACCTCAGGGCTTCACGTGAAGGCTGGGCACCGCAGTGTGGTATTTTGTACCCACAGAGAGAGACCACATTCACATAACTTTTATTATAATACACTGTGTGCTGTTCTATTTCATTAGTTACGTTGTTAACCACTTGTTGTGCCTGATTTACCGATTACACTTGTCACAGGTGGCTATGTGTAGAAAAAGGCCTAGTATATACTGTATGGAGTTTGGTACTATCCCTGGTTTCAGGCATCCATGGGGTCTTGGAACAAACAAGTCCCCCACGGATAAGGGGGACAACTATATAAGAAAGACATATGTATGTGGGTACACATTTCTGGCCCCAGAAAACAAACATAAGTGGTCACACCAGGCCCTTTCGGCACCTGCTACAAAACATGTGTCATGTCAAAATGGGGCCAGCATTCTCCTCCCACCTACACTCACCAGGCCTGTCTACCTGTGACTCCCCACAGGATCGTGAAAATACATTCATCCAAAAGTCCAAAACTGCCCTTGGGGGGGTGGTGCTAAGCTTGCAGTCTCAAGGTCCACGCCACCAAACCGGAGTGTGGCTGACCCCTGGACGCTCAAACACTGCACAGTCCTCTAGTCTTTTTTTTTTTTTTATTGCTAAAAGTATTACAAAGGGTATTACATATGTGTCCTTCCCCCCCCCCCCCCGCCCTTGACAATCCTCTGGCCTCCCTTACCCCCCAGTGTCTTATGTCCATTAATTATGCTTATATGCATACCTACAACTCCTTCGGTTGATCTCTTACCCGCCTCCCTCCTGCCCCCCAATCCTCCCTGGCCTTCAGTCCTCTACTCTTTGCATCAGAGCTAAACTTTTCTCCCAAAGTAGATCAGTCACCCCTGCACTGACCTGTCCGGCAAATATCAGCCCCTGGTAAGCCTCGAGCGGATCTCAGAAACGTCAGAAGCTACAGACGCCACGCGTGCCACCCCCACACACCCTCTCTTTGATGCTGGACCAGATTGAACGGGCCCTGAACCCACAGCCCACGGTGGGTTCAGGTAACCGAATCTCCAGCAGCCCTTCCACTGGGCTTGGCCCGAGTCCCAGTCCCCGGGCCATGCCCCCAGGCCTCTGGTGCGGATGCTGAAACCGCCCACAGCCACGTGGCTGCCCGTCAGTGGCACTCCTCGTCTCCTGCTGACAGCTCCCTCTTCGTCCTTCTGTTCAATGAGTCATCCCATCCCAAATGCAATGCTCATTATTTTTCTTACCACTTTCCTTCCTCTTTGATGTCTTTTTGACTCACAGACTATTTTTACCAGCTCTTGTCAGACTTCATCACCCTTGCTCTTACTGGACGCGAGGGGTTAGTAACAGTAACATCTCGAAATCAAGCATGAGCCCAGCAAACAGGCCGCGTTGGGCCAACGGCCTCCCCGGCCCACTCCTGCCACCTGCTGGCAGCGGGCCGTCACAGGCTGCCCCGCATCGCGGAGAAGGCTCTGTGCTCCCCCGGCCCTCCTCCCGCAGCACGCGGAGTGTGTCGCTCTGCGGATTCATCCCAGGCCGTGGGCAGGGACTGCTAGCGAAAAGGTTACTCACCACGTCAGGGCCAAAGACTGCAAAATGCAGAAGATGAGGGCGAGCCCCTTGTTGTGCCACTGAAAGGAAAACGATAGGTTCCGTGAACAGGGGTGTCGAGCGCATAAACCAGAGGGGTTCAGGGGAATGCAAATACAAACTTACCCAAAAGGCAGAACACAGGGTGAGCGTGAAACACAACTGGAGAGAGAAAGGAAACAACGTTGAGTTACTACAACGACAATGACAACATGGGGGGAAAACCATAAAGACTTATTCTTGGCGAACTTACACCAATACTGACCAAGCTGCAGTATTCAGACCCTGTGACGGGCACGGCAGCAAACGCATCCTTCATTTCAAAGCATTTCGCCGCCTGAGCACCCACGTTTAGCAGAAAAGTTAAAATCGCCAATAAGGTTCCCAGTAGATTAAAAAGAGAAGGCTCCTTTTCTAATTTCCCCAAAATCTCTGCCTAGCAAACAAAAATCACATTCCTAGTCCCATCCGTCTTTCTACTCAAACTGAAAAGCAGGCTTCACACGTCCCTGTATCCTAACTCCTGCCAAACATCAGTCTTGCGAGTGCAAGAGCCACGCGAGGACAGAGGTTAACACGAGACGCCGCGCTCACAGGCGACGAGTCGGGTATCTGTGTCCTTGTCACCTAACACGTTCTCTAGGTCCCTTCTTAGAAAGTTCTTTCTACAAGACCCCTGTCCAGGCCACCTCCATCCCCCACAGGCCTAGGACGACAGGTGCTAGAGCGGCCATCACGCCTGTCACCGCCTCCTTCCGTAACAGTAACTTCCAAAGAAATAAGTCTAAGTATTTCCTTTGTGTCCAGCACTGGGCCCAGTGCTCTGAAGGGACACGAAATGAACAGCAAACGTGGGCGTGGCCTTAGAAAACGTACGTATCTGAACAAAGGCAAGTAACACAAACGAATCCAACAGTAAAAGTATGCTGCCGAGCTCCCAAGGGACTATAATGGACAGAGTGTGTGGTCTGGGGTGATTTTGATGGTCGCGTGGAAGCGAACGGGCCAAAGAAATGACAGGCATTCTGGGTTAACAGACAGGGAACAGGGCGATGGCCGCGAGGATGACCCGTGGAAACAAAAACATGACCCCAAAGTCACAGGACGATGAAAGCCCCCTCCCCCGAGATTGACACCCCCCCCCACCCCGCCCTGAGCATGAACCTGGTCTCGGAGCAATTCCCTCCGTATGGCTGAGTACACCTTCACCCATCACCAGGACGGTGTCAGAGCTCACTCACTACCCTATCGCTTTGGCTAATTTGACAAGCAGCGCCCTCTGGAGGTGCTTTACAGAACTGGCAGCACCTTAACCCACAGAAACACAAAGTGGGGGTGATAATAGGGGAAGTGTGCTCCCTTCTGCCACAGGGTCACCGGCACAGGGAACTGAGTCAAGAGGAAAGGAAAAGGGTTTAAGAAAAAGATGCCCCAGAGCAGAAAGCCCAGCTGCAAGGCGGACTCACCAGCACCATGATGGTTGCGATCAAACGCGTGGGCTCCACCATTCTCTTCAGCTGTTTCATGGGCCCCATGAGGAAGACAGTGCTGCGGACACACACACAAGCCATCAGCCCAGAACAGTCCACACCAGCACCGCTGCCTCCTCACCGCCCCCGGGGCAACCGCAACCATGGCAACGGCGGCAGTGATGCCTAACGTTTGAAAGCTCTTACTGTGTGCCCAGCACTGCGCTCACGGGCCTTGCGTGCATTGTCCTCATTTAATCCATCAACACGAACGGGCTGATCACAGGAACACACGTACCAGACATTTTACAGTTAAAAAACTGCAGCCCAGGAGGGCTGGGCCCATCCACGCCACCCAGCTAGTAAGTGGTGGAGAGGCTGTAGGCGCAGGCAGGGCTGACTCTGGGGCCACATTCCTCCCCGTGGGGGACAGGACCCTCTCTGAGAGGTTCCACCTTGCTGCCTTCACAGTCCACCCATGGAAACGAACCGACCAACCAGAAACACTACAGTAATTTAACCATGTGTACGCCATAAGCGTCTACAGATGCAAGCGGTGGACGTTTCTTAATTAAATTCAAAATATTGTGTCAGTTCAGCGGTTAAGAAGGAAAAACCACACCTTACAGGCTTAGGTTATCTGTGTTAACAAGGAGAGCAGGTCATTTTCCTTCCTACTCTCCAGAGAACACTGCTGCTGCTGCTGCTGGGAACAGCTCGGAATCGCTGAATGTTCGCTAGACGCCAGCTACCACATACGTGACCTCGTTTCCTCCCCTCAACAGCTCTGGGAGTCGGGTGTTAGTACAATTTTGCAGAGATGAGAAAATGAGGCTCAGAAAGGTTAACTGACTTACCCAAGGCCACACAGCTGGGAGCCCAAGAAGCTGTCATTCAAACCCACATCCACTAGGTTCCAAAGTGCCGAAAGGCACCCCGTGTGCCTTGTGAGCGAATGGAGCCTGCCTGGTGGCAGGCGAGAGAGAGCGGGCCTCGTGCCTACCACACCAGGGCCAGAGCCAGCCTCAACTCATTTCCTGGCTCCACAGCAGTGCCCATGTGGCATCGCCCGAGGGGTGGCCTGTTATAGCCAGGCTTTAACACGCCGGCCAGCAGATAGCATTCACCACTGAGTGTTCAGTAAAAACAGACATTTTAAGCATAAGTCCACCTCTCTTTGAAATGCCGTTTAGTTTCAGTGGAATTCAAGGCTGTGCTCGTGGGTCAATTATTTAGCCAACATCGAACAAGAAGCAACAGCCAAGGCTGGCCTTCAAAGTTAAATGCAGCAAATACACAAACACCTAAGACTAAAGGTAAAGCCACAAGCTCCTAGACACAGCCTGGAAATAACGACTCGCTCCCCTGACGGTCTCCCTACGCAATGCTGCAGGGCCGGTCCCGCTGGGATTCACTAACAGAAAATCGTCTTCTGGACGAAACAACAGGCCTGTACCTTTTGCTCAGTCTAGAGACTCTACATTATAACCTACACACGCGTGTCAGAGGTGACACGCAAACTCATTTTTTTGGTTGATTTTTCTTTGTTAAATAGCATTTAAATATATAAAATAAATATCAAAAATATAAGTCTTTGTTTTACTATGGTTGCGAATATCAAAAAATTTCTACATGTGACACGGCACCAGAGTTAAGTTAGGGTTTTTCAAAATGCTGACACGCCGAGCTCAAAAGGTTCGCCATCACTGGTCTAGACTCTGCATTATAACCTACGCTGTCTGCCCAAAGCACAACTCCCCAGAAGTGAGCAGGTGAAGTGAGCATGTGAGAGCTTTAGAGGCACAACGAGACGCGTGCGAGGCAGGATTCAATAAACGAAGCTTTAAGGAGGTGGCCAGAGGCAGGCACAATCATTTGTCAATGTTCCAGCTGGAAACAGCTGGTTTAGGGTTGATTAGGGACAAGCAGCCAGGAGGCTTACGGACTTGTGCCGAGGCAGTTAACGAAGCGCCGTGTGCACCACCGTGTAAATACATGCGGGCATGCAGAGCCCGGTGAAAAGGGGGTGCTGATCTAGAGGGGAGGAGGCATCTCTTAGAAGAGGTGACTTTGGAGCCAGGTCTAGCGAGTATCCACCCAATTGCGGGGGTGGGGGGGGGCATGGAGAGGGGCTGCATGGGGGCGGCATCCCATGCAGAGGAGGCGGCCTGAGCAGAGGCTCGGAGATGTTCGGGAAAGGCCGAAGGTCAGCCTGGCTGGGTGCAGGGGGCGAGGGGAGGGGTAAAGGCAGCCCTCGAGGGCCTGGCCCACACGCAGCTGATGGGCTTGGACTCCACCTGCAGAGAGGGACCGGGAGCCACCGGGAAGCTCACTGGGCAGTGAGTGGCCAGCAGGGGGCGATGGAGGAGGCAGAGGACGACAACAAACTCCTGCGGCGTCAGGTGAGCCACAGGGCAGTGAGAGCAGCTGGCCCTCTACCTGCTCCAGGAAGCCCTCCCTGGTCCCTGGTCCCTGGTCCCTGGTCCCTGGTCCGGTCAGGCCAGGTCAGCGCCCTCCCTGAGCATCTCTCTCCACAGCATATTCTGGTATCAGTTTCTGTCTGTCTGCCTGGCCGGCCAGTGAGCTCCATCGTGACAGGAACCGAGCCACACTGGTCTGTGAATGCTCACAGCCCAGCAGGGTATGATCAAGGCTCCTCGTATGAGGGACAATGGCCATAGGGACAAAGGGGACGGAGCCTCAATGATGGGGAAGGGGTGGGCCCCCGGATTCTGGGGAAGGCGAGGAAAGAGGACAGTCGGGCCAGCGCTCCCCCTGGCGGGAGGCAGGACTGGGGTTGTCAGACGATGGGTGTGGTTGAGACGTCAGAGTGAACAAACTTGACCTGGACAGTCTGTGCACCCACAGCACGTGGCACGGGCTGATGCCCTGCCCGCACGAGCAGGTCTGACAGGGTCTTGCTCTGAGTAACAAATTTCACGTGTAGTGAAATCACGGCCTCGGCGCTGGCGGCAGGAAGACAAGAACAGCGCAGAGGGCTGTGTCGTAACCTCACAGACACCACGCAGGGCTCTGCGCCACGTCCCCTCACGTGTGAAATCCCAGGATCACATGCTCCTGTCTCCCCCAGGGTATTTCCAAGGTAAACAGAAATATAATCGTATCCGGAAGGGACAGGACATGGAGGATGTGCTTTGACCGCCTCTTTCCTTCCCCACCCTCACAACTACGGAGGCACCTCCTCAGCACCCGCGCAGGCACAGCCCTCTCCCATCTAGTAACTGGCGGAGGGAGATTAAAAACTTACCTCCCGATCGAAGCGATGTTACCAAAGGTATAAAACACGGCGAAGAGGTACAGCCCCTTCCTCGGCACCCAGAGCAGAAGCGTGCCCTGCAAGACCAAGCAGAGGTGCCTGCATCTGTGCCACAGCCACAACCGGGGCCCCCGAGAAACCTGCCCCCCCAGTCCCCTCCCGCCCCACCCTCCTCCCGCTCCTCTTACCCATGCATTTCTGTGAAAAGCAACAGAGAAAAGGAGGTGGGTGACCCAGAAAGACCAAGCTTAGGAGGGCAGGAGCAAAGGCAATGGGGGGGGGGGGGGGGCGGGGAGTCTCACCAGCAGAGAGCAGAGAATTCCTGCAACAAAACACGCAATGAAGCCTTTGATTCTGGTATTCCAGCTCAGTGAGGATGTGTCAGCCACCTGCAGTTTGAAAAACAGGTCACATACAGCACCCGAGACAAAGGACGCCCGCAGTCAGGTTAGTGTGTGAATCTGCACGGAGGGCGGCGGGCGCACAGAATCCCACACGCTCGTAGCTGCAGAGCCAGCTCCTTCTCCATCCACGAGCCTCCTGTCCTGCAGCGGTGCGAGGCCGGACACCTCCAGAAGTGGGGGCTCTGTCTCCAGCCCCACCCACTTCCAACAGCAAGCAGGACGGCAGACCCTCAGGGAGCCAAGCCTCCCGGCAGCCCGGGCAGGCCCAGGCCCACACGGGAAAGGCATGCGCCCTGCCAGGCGGGGCCCAGGAGACGGGAAAAGCCAGGGACGGCACCCAGCGGCTGTGTCCACCGGGCATCGTCTCCTGCTCAGCAGTTGCTGCTCCGCCAGCACCTTTGAGACTTGGGGCGTAAGGCTCCCCCTCCTCAGGACGCTCATTAAGTCATTTGCTGCTGTCAGGGTTGTTGTCCAGGGCTGGCACCAGCCATGTCCCTCAAGTGGGAGGCAGAGCCAAGTTAATTAGTTACTCGCTGCCCATCCTGACTCTGCCACCAAGATAATCCCTCCCAAGAGCAAAGTTCAGAGGCGGCCACGGTTTCCAGAACAACTCCGCCACAACAGGGAGCGGGAGTAGCTCCCCAGGGTTTTCTCCCCGTGCCAACGGCGTCAGCCAAGTGTCCGCCCCAGAGATCTTCCTAGTCTGTCCACCTGACAAGTGGCCACGGCAGCTCCAAGCTGGCACAGGCAGCTGCCACTGAGACCAAAGGCCTGGCCTGCACAGCCAAGGCAGGCGGCCGGGCCGGGCCTATTCACCCAGGATCGCGCTTGTGGCCACACAGTCTCCATCTGGCAACGCGGTGGAAGCTGCTGACCATGTTGCCACCGGCTGATGGAGGAAGGGAGGTGGTGGCAGAGGCTGCCAGGGTCACTGGACTGGCAACTCCCTCGGCCTTGGGTGTTCCCAGCTCAGGACCTGTTTTCAACCCTGTCTCCAGCTTCCTGTACAACCTGACGCTGGAGGAGAACCAGTGGCTCCCCCAGGTGTGGCAGGCCTTGCTCCGGAACGGCTTCCCTCCGCCCAGGACACAGGTATTTAGGGCAGGTTATTACAGGGGTCCTGCTTCCCCATATGTTCACACGCATTGAAAGTGAGCTAATGACACTGCAATACCACACACACACACACACACACACACTCTTAGCATCTGAAAGAGTGTGTGGCAACACATGACCCTGCACGGAGAGGCGCGCTCGGGGCTGGTAACGTGCAGTGGGAGAAGGGCGTTAGGACAGAGACACGCCACCTGGTGCAATGACAGGAAAACCTCTCCTCCCAAATGAGTCAGGTGACGCTCTGCTATCCGGGTGCACCAGCGCCCAGACAACCAGGCGAGACCCCCTCTGACTAACCTGCCCAACTCCCACCAAGAACAGAATAAAATCAAAACCATGACTCCTCCTACTCATGCAAACACCAAGGAACTTACCTTGCCAAAGTGGAAAATAACATCGGGCTGCGTGTGGGAGAGAAGTGTGGTACAGGGTTGAGCTGGACCGGTTACCGGAACAATGTTTGCACCAACAGGGACATTTTATTTTTTAATATTTTTATTGATTTCAGAGAGGAAGGGAGGAGAGCTAGATAGAAACATCAATGATGAGAGAGAATCATTGATCAGCCGCCTCCTGCACCCCCTCCACTGGGGATGGATCCCTGAGCGAGAATCGGACCGTGACCTCCTGGTTCATAGGTCAACGTTCAACCACCGAGCCACGCCAGCCGGGCCAACAGGGATATTTTAAAAGATTCAAACTTTTCTTTCTTTTTTTATTTTTTTAATATATTTTATTGATTTTTTACAGAGAGGAAGGGAGAGAGATAGAGAGTCAGAAACATCAATGAGAGAGAAACATTGATCAGCTGCCTCCTGCACACCCCCCACTGGGGATGTGCCCGCAACCAAGGTACATGCCCTTGACCGGAATTGAACCTGGGACCTTTCAGTCCGAAGGCCGATGCTCTATCCACTGAGCCAAACCGGTTAGGGCTCTTTCTTTTTTTAAAGAGGATAAACCATAAGGTTAAGTATCAAACTTGAATTGACCCTGGCATGAAGGATATGAAATGGTCTCAACAGCCGGACGGCGAGATTCCAGCCCTTGTAGAAATCAAAAGCACTGGCAACAGGAGGCAGCCTGCTTTCCACCTTCAGAAGGAAAGTGATACGTTGGTTCGACACGTCTCTCAAGCTGGATTCCATCCCAATGCCAGCCTGCTTACCAAAGGGGGCATAACTTTTCACCACTGTTTTCCACTCTGTGTGGGTGCAAGTTCTTGGTCAAGGGCAGGAGGAAGCCGCGGCCCACTTCTTCTAACTGGACTCAGGGAAAACTAAACACGTTTATGAAAATAGACTCAGTTGGTGTAAAATGTCTCTCTGAATGCACGGTTGCTGGGAACTGGGCGAACACTTTTTGGAAATCAGAGCCGCTAAAACAGTACCCGGATAGAATTTGGAGGCGATCAGTCACACACAGTCTGGCTGGCAGGTACGCACAAAGGTGCCTTTGACTCCGGGATGTGGACAGAAGAGCAGCTCTTGCCAAAAAGAAGTAAAACTAAGAAGTGTTCGGGAAACAGGACTGGTAACGAGAAGGTGAGAAAGGAATACTGCCTCGTTCCTGCGCTGTCCGGCCAGGTACCATTCAGACCTTCTTGTCCCTGGAATCCTTTGCAGGGACATAAAACGTATACTTTTAAAAGAAGTCCACTGACACGAAACCCTGAAGGTGTAGTTAGGACAATGCAGCATCAGAAAACTCATTGTGAGATCACTTGTGTTGAGACATGGCCAAGCAATTCTTATAACCCTAGTTTCCTACCTAGGAGAACAGAACTAGTCATCCTTCTGTGGTCTGCATTAAAAGAAGAAAAGTTTTTAGAAGCCAGTGTGGCTCAGTTAGTTAAGCATGGACCCATGCACCAAAAGGTTGCCTGTTGGATTCCTGGTCAAGGGCACATGCCTGGGTTGCCAGCTCAATCCCCAGTAGGGGGCGTGCAAGAGGCAGCCCACGGATGTTTCTCTCCCTCTCCCTTCATCTCTCTTTAAAAACAATAAAAACGTATTTTTAAAAAATAAAAGCACTTGCTTCTGGTGACCTCTGACAGCTTATATGCTGACTTGGCAGAGACTGTAAGGCCACCTGTCCAACTTACCACATAAGACAGACATTCCACCACAGAAAACCCTGCAGCCTTGCCAGCCTTAGAGCCCTGGGAAATGTGAGACAATCAAGCCAGGACCGACATTTTAAAGGAGACCCTTACCTAACAAGAAAGAATAGAGCCTGCCCTAACCAGTTTGGCTCAGTGGATAGAGCGTCGGCCTGCGGACTGAAGGGTCCCAGGTTTGATTCCGGTCAAGGGCATGTACCTTGGTTGTGGGCACATTCCCAGTGGGGAGTGTGCAGGAGGCAGCTGATCGATGTTCCTCTCCCACCGATGTTTCTAACTCTCTATCCCTCTCCCTTCCTCTCTGTAAAAAAATCAATAAAATATATTATAAAAAAAAATAGAGCCAATAATAACTCTGAAAATGATCCGGCTGAGTTCGGACTCGGGGGGGGGGGGGGGGGGGGGAGATCCCGAGAATATAAGAAAAAAAAAAATTTTACAAGGAAAACCTCCACATTATTTTTAACACCAACAAATCATGTTGCTTTTTTAAAAAAAAAGATAAGAAACATCATTGTTCTTATGTTTGGTGGCCCATTACATCGCGACGCAGAAACAATAATAATAAAATAAGAAAAAAAAAAAAAAAAAGAATAAAAACT
>NW_005871327.1:619701-629837 GCF_000147115.1 Myotis lucifugus | reverse complement strand
GGGGGGATCAATGATATAGCGGAATCTACGTTCCAAAAGAGGAAACTGACAGCAGTATTTTGGAACAAGAGAGAAGCACTTACTCTTTTTTAAACGAGATTTAATACAGGCCTGAGCTTCCACCTTAAAGCCCTTCACTGTGTCCAACACAGTCACCATTTTAGGTAAAATTCAGTATTTAGTTTTCAATCTGTACTACATCACTCACTCTCGAGGGTCTGTCCATTGCTTCATGATGATTTTCTAAATATATAACACTGGCATCATGCCACTGTCAACACTCCCTCCCCCAGAGTCTTCGGGAAGAGAAAAGGTCACCCGGGAGAAGCCCGCTGCTCACAAAAGCTGTTGACAGTCCACATAAAGCTGGAGAGCAGCAGGACTGTCGGCCACCGAAGTTTTCTTCTGCCCTGTCCCGTCTGAGGTTTCCCGGGAGAGTTCCTCATAGAAGCCAGAAACCGGGAACAAAGAACTCAGGAAATTACTCCTGAGCCTTGGCCAATTAATAAAGGCAACAACTTGAAAAGGAGGGAGCTGTTTTGAAATGAGGGGGGTGGGGGGGGGAGTTAAATCTCAATTCCTACAACACCCGATTCCTACAGTGTTACTTCAAGGTGAAGTGTGCAGTCCTGAGATTTCACGGAGGCTGGAGGTACCGCATCACACACAACTCAGTACCATCAGCAGGTGGAAGAAGCGTGGGAGGAAACCATGGGAGACGCTGATTAAAGTGACAGCAAATATAGGTTTGGCGTTGGAAGGCGATGGGAAAACTGAGGGCCATGCAATACACGCCAAAAAGTAAAGACATGATATTTTGTTACCCAGAAAGGAAAACAACAAAAGCAGAAACACCCGAGAGAGGAAATACACAGTCTGTGAGGCTCTAGCGCCGGGGCATGCGTGCCCAGCTCAGCTCTCCCGAGGGGCCCGCGGGTCCGCGTGCAGACTGCGTGGGCAGAGAAGCAAGCTGGTCCCGGCCCGCAGGAGTCCCGGGTTTCGCGGTGGAGACAGTTACACAACAGGGCCGGGTGGGAGTGTCACATCTACAACCTCAGCCGGGCAGGAAGGCGGCCAGGAGCCCCCAGGTGCGGCCACCGCCCTGCCCGCGCGGAGCAGGGAGAGCCCCGCCCGGCAGGTGCCCGGCCCACCCGGACCCCAATGCCCCCAGGCCGGGTCTCCAGGGCCGGGCCGACCACCCCGAGAGGCGGCCTCCTCCCGCAGACGATTCTGGGTTCAGCTCCAGCGCCCGCCCCTCTGGAACGGGGGCGGGGCGGGGGAGGGGGGGCGCAAGGACCTCTAGTAAACAGAACGCGGCCGGGCCAAAAGCCCAGCGCCCCGGGCCAGGCCTTTGGGCCGCGCGGAGTGGGGCGCGCGGAGTGGGGCGCAGGGTCTGCACGGAGTCCGGCCCGGATGGGATAGTGGGGAGGGCGGGCAGAGCTGCTTTCCAAGACATCCTGGAAGTCCTGCTCCTTCCCACCCCCAGCAGCCCGCGCCGCCCTCCTCGGCCCCCCACCCCAGGCGCCCGCGAGCCTGCGCCACGGCCGGGCGGGGGGCGCACTCACCTCGGCCAGGCCGCCCCGGTCCTCGGCGTCCTGCCCACTGAGCACCTTCTTCAGCTTGTCCATCCCGGGCCGCTCCGGGCCGCAGCCCCTCGGCCGCCGCCTGTTGCGCTGCTCGGTCCTCGGCTCTTCCGGGTGCGCGCCCCGCCCAGGTGCCCGCCCACCTGGCCGCCACCGGCGCAGGCGCCCGACCAGCCCACCGCCCGCCGCCCGCCGCCCGCCGGCGCCCCGCCCTTCTGTTACCGAGCGTGTTTTGGTCCAGGGCGTCCGGGAGGGGCTGGAAAGAGTGGGAATCGAGGGCCACCGAGCCTGCTACAGGTCAATCCACGTCCCCGCCTTCCCGCCGCCCTCCCCGCCTCGCGGGTTCAGCGAGCAGACGCCGAGTGCCCCCGGGGCGGGGCTGCGGGAACCCACAGGCGAGCCCGGCCCCTGCGCACGTTCCCAAGCCGGTGGGTTCGGACTGATGACCATGCTGTGCCCAGTCCACGTTCTGATTGCACCTACAATCTGTTCAAAATCCGCGGGACCACCTGGAGTAAGCTCAGTCTGTAACGAGCTTTGTGGAAACGTTGAAAGACGCTAATTCCCAGTGGAAATGCACCGAGTGCGATTTGGGCGAAATCGGGTAGGACTTGGATTTGAGGAATGTTAGTTTGTTGGTTCCTTTGACCGATTTCAAACTGGATCCCCGCGCTAATGAATACATGTCGGAGATTCCCTAAGCGCAGGACAGGGGCTCACAGGCTGCTCGCTGGGTAATGTCTGCAAAGCTAACTTCAAGATCAAATCGCTTTAAAAAGCAAATCCACAGACAGGTTCCCTGGAGCGTCCACTAGCGTCTCCCGCCGCCCCCGGACACACGGAGACTGCCGGGGCAGAAATGATGTTACCAATGTCAACACCAGGTGGCTGCCACCGATCAATGCCAACAGGAGTCCTCAGGCTGAGGTGCCCTGAAGAGAACCGGTTCCCAGGTAAAGTTTGCTAACCCAGGAGACACTGACCCGGACAGAAATTCTAAGTGCACGCCTCTAAGACTAAAGGGAGGCTGGCTTTTATAAAGTTCCCGCCCTCGTTACTAATTGGTCCATTGCTATGCAAATGAGGAACCCAGATTTACAATCTGATTGGTGAGAGTAACTGTCCCGGTCAGTTATAGAGCTGCTCTGATTGGTCAGGAAGTATGTAAATGAGGGCAGAGCTGCACAGTTCCGATTGGACAGGGCAGGTCTCAGCCCATTGGTTGAAAGGCGATTCCAGGAACTCCTTTATAAAGGTGGGTTCAGACGGCAGGAGCATAGAGCAGGAGGCTGGCAGCCTTGTCTGGCTTTTTCCTGAGAAGCAGGCTGTGTGAGAGGCCTCTGTTGGCAATGGCTGCTAGACTCTGGTTATGAATTTGTGCCCAGTTAGCCACCAGGAGTGGTTCTTGGTGGATGTATTTCTTCTTGAGGTGCACACCAAGAACTTGGGCCTGTTGGAAATTCCTTAAAAACAACCAGGCAAAGGGGGTTACACAGGACCCCATTCAAGTCAGTCAAAAGGTTGTATTTACATCCTTATGTGACTTCATCTTTATGGACATTCAAACATGCCTTGCTTCTATAATTTTAGTTTACACCTCAGAACTTGAGTAACAAATGCTTTTGCCTGGATGCCCTTTTTACCCACCTTGTTCCTCTCAGGTAAATTCCTACACATCTTTCCAATGTGAGGACACAGTGGCAAGTCCACCCACCGTGGAGTTAGGAAGACCCGGGTTTTATAACTCTAGCACCAACTCTTACTGCTAGTTGTGTGGCACTGAGCAAGTTACGTAAACTTTCTGATCCTTGTTTTTCCCATCTGTAAAAGGGACACAAATTACCACCTCTGTAAGTTATTGAGGGAAGGAAACATAGCAGTGTATGGAGAGCCTGGGACATGGCAGGCATTCAGTTAGCATCTAGTGCAGAGGTCCTCAAACTACGGCCCGCGGGCCACATGCAAATACAAATATTGTATTTGTTCCCGTTTTGTTTGTTTTTTTACTTCAAAATAAGATATGTGCAGTGTGCATAGGAATTTGTTCATAGCTTTTTTTTTAAACTATAGTCCGGCCCTCCAACGGTCTGAGGGACAGTGAACTGGCCCCCTGTTTAAAAAGTTTGAGGACCCCTGATCTAGTGGAAGCCAGTGTCACTCTGCTACCTTCTCTGAAGGCTTCTCTAAGCCAGCCCACACCGACATGGCAGGGTGCAGCAGAATCTCACAGAACAATATACCATTTCCCATTTGTTCCAAGTGTCTATTTTCTCATTTCTCTACATGCTTTGACGATTGCAGAGGTACTCACAGATTGATGCAGTATTTGCAATTCACACAGAGGGTGAGGAATATTCTGCAATATTGAACAATTCATATTACTCTTAATGTGTAAATATGTAGGTCTAGGCATAAAATACATGAAACATGATACTGATTCTAAGATATTGAACACTAGAATCACAAAGAGCTTTTTAATAAAAATATTTAATAAGATTTCATTACATTTTCAGAGTCAAGTAGAAAATTTCAACTTAAAAAATAAATAACCCTGGCCAGGTTACGGGTTCAATCCCGTTGGGCACGAATGGAAGGCAACTGATCTATGTTTCTCTCTCACATTGATGAATCTCTCTCCCTCTCTCCCTTCTTCTCTCTAATACCAATACATAAATAAAGCATGTAATCAAACCCCCCCAAAAAATGCAACTTTATTCAAATACCTGAAATTTAATTTTTAAAAATTTGTGAATTAATTATAAATTAGATTTCTTCCCTTTAACTTTTGCAGATTATTTTGAATACTTTTAAATAACTGTTGAAAACATAAAAAATAATGTCATTTATTTTTAAATTGAACTTATATTTTTATATTTTAATTTTGTGATCATTGAATTTAGGTGTTTGAATATCATCTTTTTAAAATTGATTTTAGAGAGAGGGTGAGAGAGAAATATCGATGTGAGAAACATCGATCGGGTGCCCCCCACATGTGCCCTGACCAGGGATCAAACACGCACCTTGGGTATGTGCCCTGACAGGGAATCAAACCCGCCACCCTTGGGTGTATGGGATGACACTCCAACCGAGTCAGACTGGCCAGGGCTGAATATCATCTTTGACATTTAGCCAATTTGCAGTCTCATAAAAGCCATAACTACAGGTATTTGTCAATATAGGAGGGTCATACATAATTTAACAATTATTTAGCTTGATGTGTAGCTATTAACTATTTAGACATATGGCTAATGGACTTCCATTTGCACTGTTTCCCAGGCCCCACAAATCATAGGGCAACCCTGCCTATAAGTGGTGAGTCAAAGGCCTAAGGGAAATGCTAGATGGCTTCAACCTTGTAAGAACACAAGAATGTTCTATTCTACAACAGGAGAGAAACAAGCTGCTACCAGAGCGTCAGCTCAGGAGCTTCACGTCCAATAGCGATGACGTTACCTAAAGCAGCAGATGGCAGGCACTGCAGCCCCGTGTCTACAGCAAGGCCCTCAATGCAGACTCAGCCTGAACCCACGGGAGAGGTGTCTGTGTCCAGGGGGATTGGGTCGCCTGGGTCTTCCCCAGGGAAACCTGGGTACAGTCTCCTTTCCCTTGAAGGTTTTCTAGACCCTCTCCAAGCAGCCTCCCTGCCTCCGCTGACTCAGCCTCACAGGCATCCATTTCTTCCGCATTAATTGAGCACCTATTACACACCGTGCACAATGCCTGGTGCCTGACACGAATGCAGAATTAACCATTATCCCTGCCTTCAAGGGACTTGAGAGACCAAGCTCCTGTCCTGCTGGAAAGAGGGAATACTACGAGTTGATTGCAGGTCCCTGAAGAAAGAGGGAGTGAGGCAGAGTATTAGAATTTGCACGGAGCCCAATTTCACTAGTTCTATCACTATCCAAGTAGCTATGTAAAGTCTGAGGAACATCATACGGGAATATCTTAGAACTAACTTTCTCCCCTGACCCCTTTGTTCTCAGGGCTGCTGATTCATTCTTCTAATCACTCTCTTATTCACTCTAAACACATTTATGGAGTACTACGTGCCAGTGAAGAAAGACGCCGTTCCTGCTCTCCAAGTGGCCCACTTCCGCCATGACAGACTGGTGGCCCTTGTTACTTAGTGCTAGGCTGGTGGTGGCGCAGGGTTTCTCAGTTGACTCTGATGCCTCAGTCTAAGGCAGTCTGTGTGCCTGGGCCTTGGAGCGGTGCCTCTCTCAACACTCCTGCCCCGTCCCCTGTGGCAGCCAAACTGCCTGAAATCTATTATTCTTGTGTGTGAATTCCATGCCCATCCCTCAGGGTAGCACATCTATTTGTTATCCCGGTAGGACCTGGGCCCAGGGTTTTCTGCCCCTGCTCCAGGGTCAGGGGTGTTTGCTTGGCCTCCTCTAGCAGTAGCTGTCAGAGCATTTCCGACTTCTGCCCCAGAGCCTGAAGGGTTTGCCTTTATTTTCCCCCCCAGAAATCAAGGGTTTTTCCCTGGGTCTGAGGGTAATGTGATGTGTTGCTCCTCCCCGCCAGCAGCCTAAGACTTGAATCCCTCAAGGAAAGGGTCTGGGGGAAGCGGGCAGGGTTGGGTTTCATACCTATGCCTCCTGCCTCCTGCCTGCCTGAGCCACTAACAGGAGTTCCCCACTTCCCGCCCCAGCATCTGATGAGCGCCTTGAGAAGAACTGTGTGTTTCAAGTCCCTTATTTGAGACTCTCAGCTCTTCCCAACTGATGGCTAGCCCATACGCAGCCTTTAAAAAACCTGTTAACATTTTAGCTTTTTTTTTCCTTACCTGCTTGTATAGTGGCCACCTGTCTCACGTTTTTCTTGAGACAAAGCAATCTGTACGTCCCATCTCATCAGAGGGCTCGTCACTCTTTGGGATTCAGTTTACTCTGCCGTGCAAACCCAGCTCTCTCTGATACACCCAAAGAACACTGGCATTCTGTAGCTTCCAGACTTTTCTCCTTGTTAAATTCGAAGTGACATTCTCTTGAGGCTTTCTACATTCTCTTAGAACCTCTACTAACAGTCATTTATTCTCTTAAATCAGTGTTATTTCCATCATTGCACTTATTAAAATCTGTAATTATTTTTACTTTGTCTCTTCCATTAGATTTTAACCCAGGGGTGGGCAAACTTTTTGACTCGAGGGCCACAATGGGTTCTTAAACTGGACCGGAGGGCCAGAACAAAAGCATGGATGGAGTGTTTGTGTGAACTAATATAAATTCAAAGTAAACATCATTACATAAAAGGGTACGGTCTTTTTTTTTTTTTTTTTTTAGTTTTATTCATTTCAAATGGGCCGGATCCGGCCCGTGGGCCGTAGTTTGCCCACGGCTGCTTTAACCCCATGAAGACATAAACTCTATCTCTTACTGCAATCCCTTCTAGCACCATATGGGACACTCAAAACTACATGGAAAAAAAAACTACATGGAAGGAGGACCTATGTAATACTTTCAACAATAAAAATTAAAAAAAAAAAACTACATAGAAATATGCATACAACAGGTATTCACATTTTCAAGAAGAGAAAACATTAACCCAACACACAGTAAACACTGGCTAGTTGCAACATCCAGAGAGTACTGGGGTACAGAGGGAGAGAGAGAGAACCCAAAAGCTAAATTGGGATTATATCAGATTTTCCTTTATAATCTGTCTGGAGATTCTGGCCATGATGTTGACCAAATTCAAAACAAAAAGCACAAACAAGAAAGGTATACCAAACCATTCTTTAATTAAGCTTTAAGAAAAACTTAAGTAAATGAAATAGCAAAACAGATCAATAATTCCTTACTGTTTATTCTCCTCTTACAAAAAGACACTTGGGACAAATGAATACAGAATGGCATATGTCTTATTCAGCAATGGGCAAATACAGGTTTTCTTGGTATTCTCCGCAGGAATAAACTCATGAATTTTCAGAAGTACATTTTCCTATGTACCACTCACCTTCTATAAAACAAGGTCAGTTCTTTTAATTCCCTGCAATGTTTAACAATGAAGCAAAATAAGCAATCTAAGACTGACTCAAGGAGCAAGACATCTGAATCAAGTTTTAAAAGATATATATGATACTGCCCAGAAATTTCAACTAGAGAATATTCTTACAGGTTTTTCATTTCTTACAATTTGTATGAAAAAAAGAGGCTATTCTGTTCAAATCTGCATGGCAAATAAAATAACACAGAAAGCTGAGTACAGTATGTTTACTTTCCTGGCCTAAGAGAAAACATTAAATTCAGGCATATTTAATACACAGTGAACATGCCATGTGTTTTTGTAAAGTTAACAAAATCTTGATTTCCTATATGTCACAGGTGATGCAACAGATGGCAAATACCAAAACCATTTGAGACCAAAATTAGGTAATACAATTAGCAAAACAACAATACACACAAGAGTGCACCAGAGTTCGACCAAGGAATGAATATCCAATTGTATTGTTCACTAAAACTTATCATCAGGCTAATAATACCTGAAGAGCTTTGCTAACACTTTTATTTAAATATTCTTATTTAATGATTTATCCATCAAGTAGAAATATGTACAACAGTTATTTCAAACCAGGAAAAAGGGGGATGATATTTTTTCCCCTGACCTGTAAAAAAGTCATTTTAAAAATCCATTTTAAGTAATTCCTTACTTGGTGCTTTATAACCACTTTCCACTTTAGGAAGATCATTTAGAAAGGCAGGAATGAATATACAATGTTTAAAAGGTCATCATCAAAATAACCAAATGGACTTTAAATGTACTTTTGAGTACTTTCTGGACTACCCAGCTCTTGTACTAATTACACTTTACTGGATTCCCTGTAATGTTAACAACATGAATCTTAAAATCGGAAAACTGGCTTTGATATTTAAAAATCAGCCTCCTCCATAGCTACCTCTCAAATATTTTAAGCAGAAAATTAATCTGGTTGTTAGGGGTTGATGTGATATGTGCGAACCACAATCCATATGGATTCTTTAAACTTTTAGGACTAATACCAACTTCAATATTCAATGGATTTACCCACTCTGAGGCTGCGTGGAAGATGGAAGTGAAAATGTCAGTACTAGCAGAAGCACATAGGAAATAGCACCCGAAGATGGAAAAAGACAGCTCTGCGTTCTGCTATTAACGCCAAACCAGGCTCGTGTGTTTCCGGGCTCCATAGCTTACGTTCTCCAAAAGACTAGGTTATTTGGTTCTATGTCTGAAATTGTCTTTAAACTTCAAGAGTCAATTTAAATTTAGAGAGGAAATGTACATTTCTTTAATATTGGGGTGAAGATCATTAAAGTATGAGGTCCATTTCCTAGGAGGCAAGTCATGACTGTGCAGCAGAGGGAAAAACACCAACCAAGCCCAGGGTGCAAGGCGGACAACATGCACACAGCAGACTGCCTCCCAGGGGAAGACAGTGTTTCCTAATGGATACAGAGTATGCCCACTGCTCATGAGACACAGACACCTCACTACTGATGACATCCCCTGTGACAAGTTAGAAATGCAAGTGAACTCCAGGAAACAAATCTGGACTATGAACTTGAAGACCGTACAAACAGTAGTTGGGTGGAATCTGCCTGCAGCAATCTTTTTCTTTCCTTTAAAGTCTACAGGAAATCTGCACATAGACAAGGCAATTACTTCTCATAATAAAAAACTTCATCCACATCGTCAAAGTCTCCATCAGATTCCACGCTGAGTAGCTGGTGTGTCACATTCTATTCCACAGGCGCATTTGCTTGTGAGTCTGTGGGGTTCTGATCAATTTTTTCTGGAAATAATAGCTTCTCACGGACTGTCTCCTTGATCGGTAAATACTGTGACATTTCATTAGGTTCCGTGAAGAGGGAAGGCGGGACATGCTGGGAAACACGTAAATTATATCAGCAACGATTCGGTTATTGTACTGACACTTTTTAGAAATGCTGGCCATAAAGCATGCCGGTTTTAAGGTGAAGTATATAACTGTAGGTAAGAGCACCACCCAGTACCTGGTAATAACAGGTACCTTTGCTCCTGACTCTTCGGCTCTGTTACTTAATGATCACAAAGATCACAGGGATATGGTATTTACAACGCTGCCATAAATGTCCCAAGAATTCAATACCTCTTTTCTTTCTACTGAACCTTTTGTATTTCTCTTTGAATTTAGTACCACGTAGTCCAGTCCCCTTTCTCTGTGGCTACTGTACCGGGAAAGCACTAGCCTTCACTTGGAGTGCAGCATGCGCACTAACTTCTCTAACCGTGTACACTCTGGGCCCAGACAGAGGTACGCACAAAGGGTGAAAAAACAATGTCAAGTCTGCAGGATGGTATCACGTTTTAAGCAACTTATTGTAGAATTGTAAATCCCAAGGAAGCCCTTTACAAGTCCCAGGGGAGCAAAAATAGAGAGAAATTATGCCAAAAAGAACAAGTCATGGTGTGAAATTATCACACTTGAGGGGAAAAGGGCCTGGGTAGGAAGACATCACAGGGTGGCAAGTGGAAAGAACATCAGGTGGTGCCAACCAGCGAGGGGTGTGACTCCAGGTAATTCCCACC